>NW_021941230.1:5343830-5501330 GCF_902148845.1 Salarias fasciatus | reverse complement strand
CAAAATGCTGCATTCTGAAGCTAACGAGGCAAAAGATGTGGATGAAGCAGAGGAAGAGGAAACCTCCGAGACCACGAGAGTCACTCTAAATAACATGATGTAACTAATTCAGATTAGAAAAGATAAACGAGAGTGAGAGAGAGAGAGAGAGAGAGAGAGAGAGAGAGAGAGAGAAAGGGGCGTGCGAGGTAGGGAGTCAATGCAGGAAGCCCTCCAGATCAGATGAGATGATGGTGCTGCAGCAGAGTGGCCTATCCCTCACACCACCAGCTGTCTGCAGGCCCTGGCAAAACCACACTTAGCCCCCCCCCCCCCCCCCCCCCCCACACACACACACACACACACACACACACACACACTCCAGAGAGTAACCTGAGAGCCCGGGTTAATCCAGCAAACCAGCCGACCCATCAGCACTCGGTTTGCATAAGAAGATGACATCACAGATCAGCCGGGATTGGTCCGTGTGTGTGTGTGTGTGTGTGCGCGAGTGTGTGTGTGTGTGTGAATACGAGTTGATTGAGTCCCTGGAGGAGCTTCCCAGGCTCTACTTTATATTTTTATTTTACTTTATTTATTTTTTATATTTACCATCTAAGAGCTCGGCTGTCCTGGAATAAGGTTCAGTCCCTGTAAAGGTAGCAGAACCGGTGTGGGTGTGTGAGTGTGCGTGTGTGTGTGTATGTGTTTGTGTGAAAACGAGTTGATTGAGTCCCTGGAGGAGCTTCCCAGGCTGCACTTTATATTTTTTATTTTTTTTGTTATTTTTTAAAATTTACCTTCTAAGAGCTCAGCTGTCCTGAAAGAAGGGTTCGGTCCCCGTAAGGGTAGCAAAACCGGTCGGTGTGTGTGTGTGGGATTGACACGTGGGGGGAGGGACGGGGAGGAAGCGGGGGAGGGGGGGGGGTCTGAAAGGCATCTGCTTAATACTCTTATGTAAAGGCAGCTGTAATACACTCCTAGTAGAATCATTATTAAAGTGTGGATTTCCCCCCTCCCCTCCCCTCCCCCTACCCCTCCCCCTCCTCGCTGCCCCGCGGAGTCGCTTCCTACTCTACAGGTCAAAGGTCAAAGGGCTCCTCCTGGCTGGTTTTGGGGGTTTTCCTCCAGTCACTTTGAACACTTCTGAATGAAAACAATGTGTTTAAATGATGATAATGAATAATGATAATGATAATGAAGTGATCTTTCAGTTAAAATGGGACTGGAAAAAATAAATAAAAATGTAAAATAATGACATTCAAGCCATAAACAAAATAAATAAATAAATAAATAAAATTCAAACTTTAGTTTGAGCATAGACTACGTTAAAAAAAATTATATATATATATATGAATATATTAAAAAAATACTCCAAAATATGCTTGCTTTTTGAAAAAATTAATTAATTAAAAAAATTATTCAATTGATAAATAAGTAATATACAGTATGAATGAAAAAATAAAATAAAAAAGAGAAATTTCAGCCTAAAAATTCGTCATAAATGACAAAAAATAAGTTAAATTATTTGTTTTAATTAAAAAAACAGTTCAAGCATTAGTTTTAACATTAGAAGTAAACTCCCAAATATACATAATCAAGAAATAAGTAAATAATTGAAAAAAAAAATTAAAATAAGAAAGGTTAAAATTGCACCAAAAACTTTAAAGTAACTTATAATGTGGCTTAAATTCAACATTTAAGCCAAATATTCCATTTTTTGTTCAGGAAATAAAGAATAAAATTAGATTTAAAGACAAAAAAAGTGAAAATAAATCAAATGAAAACGTTACTTTGAATTTGTTCAATAAATTACTGTAAAATGATTAAAGACTGGCAAAAAGTTTGATTCAAACTCTTAAAATCTGACTGGATCTCCTCAGGATTACTAAATAAAAGCTAAACGTTCCATCATAGTGATTCTCTGTCATCATCGCATGTCGACTCTCCATCACCTTGTTTGCCCTAAATCATGCAAACCCGCCATCTGCCCCCCCCCCCCCACCCCCCAACCCCACCCCCCACCCCGCCAAAATAAGAGCCAGAGGATTCCATTTAGCTGCGTCTGGAATGGGTCCAGATGATGATGGTGAGGATGATGACGATGATGATGATGATGATGATGAGGGTCATACTGGGTGCTCATGGCTAATTCACACCCCCCCCCCCCCCCCCCTTCCCCCCACCCCCCACCATTCCTCTGGTCTGATCCAGGAGGTCAAAGGTGAAGCCAGGTGTTTCATTCAGAGTCTCTGCTCCATTCCTTTCGCTTCTCTTTTCTATCACTTTCTGTTCTGTTCACTTTTATTCTGTTAGGTTTCAGTTCTGTTTTCTTCTTCTTTTATTCTATTCTCTTCAGTTGTATTCTATCTTTTCTGTTCACTTCTACTTGTCTCTGTTCTATTATTTTCTTTTCTATTCATTCTACCATGAATTCTTTTCGGGTCTATTCTCTTGAGGTCTATTGTTCTCCATTCTATTGTGTTCTTTTCTATTTACTTCTATTCTGTACTGTTTCTATTCGGTTGGGTTTCAGTTCTATTTTATTCTTTTCTAGTCTGTTCTATTAGTTGTGTTCTATATTTTATGTTCAATTCTACTTTTTTTCAGTTGTATTATTTTCTGTTCTATTCAGTTCTACTCTTCTCAATTCTATTGAGGTCTATTGTTCTCTTTTCTGTTATGTTCTTTTCCATTCAGTTCTATTCTTCTCTATTCTGTTATTCTCTGTCAAATTCAGGCCTCTTCTTCTCTATCCTGTTCTGTTCCGGTCTATTCTACTCTTTTCTACTCTATTTTCTTTCCTTTTCTATTCACTTCAAATCTATTCTGCACTATTTCTATATTTCTATTGGGGGTTCTCTTCAGTTCTGTACTGTGGAATTTCTTTTCACTTATTTTCTCTTCTATTCGACTCAGATCCATTCATTTTCTGTCTTGTCCTCTATATTCTATGGTTTTCTGTTCTATTATCCCATTCTATTGTTTTCTTTTCTATTCTATTGTTTTCTACTCTATCACATTCTATTCTGTTGTTTTCTATTTTATCCTATTCTATTGTCTTTTATACTTTTTTCTATTCTATTCCATTCTGTTCTGTGTTCTGTTCAATTTTCTCTATTCTCTGTTCGATTCCATGTTTTCTATTCTCTCTGTTCTATTCTTTTCTATTCTATCTTTTCTATTCTCTGTATTCTATTCCTTTCTATTCTATCTGTTCTATTCTTTGGTATTCTATGTTTTTTGTTCTCTCTGTTCTATTCTTTTCTATTCTATCTTTTTCTGTTCTCTCTGTTTATTCTTTTCTATTCTGTTTTCTATTCTCTATATTCTATTCTATTCTATTCTATTCTATTCTATCTGTTCTTTTCTTTTGTATTCTATGTTTTCTATTCTCTCTGTTTATTCTTTTCTATTCTGTTTTCTATTCTGTCTATTCTATTCTTTTCTATTGTATGTTTTCTCGTCTTCCTGCCTCTCGGGTTAAGTTCATCTCCTGGTTTCACCTCTGAGGAGTTCAGACCCGTCCCTCCTCACATGGTTCACCTCTCCAACACTTCACCGCCTCCAAATCCTCCTGACCTTTGACCCCTCCTCCTCCTCCTCCTCCTCCTCCACCTCGGAATACCGCCTCGCTTTAATTAGCGCCTCTAATCTTAGCCCGCGGCGTTTCCTTTCTCGGCCCGCTCTTCCGTCTCAGACGCCCACTCCCTTCCTTAAAATAACCCCCCTCGTGACCTCTGACCTCTAACCCCACCCCCGTCACTCACCAGTTGACCAGCATGGCGGCGTTGTTCCCCGCCATGAAGGGCAGCTCCGCCCGGACGCCGCCGCCGCCGCCGCCGAACAGCAGCAGCAGCAGGCCCAGCAGCGCGGCCCCCGCCATGCCTCCGGGCTAGGGGGGGGCAGGGGTCATCAGGTCGGAGGTCGTCTCAGCATATCCCCGCGGGAAAAATCACAAAAAAATTTCAAAATAAAAGCAGACGAAGAAGAAAAAGAAGAAGAACTATCCTCCCTCCATCACACCTGTAGTCCCAGCAGCTCCGACGTGTGTGTGTCCACACTCTCCGATCGCGTGTGTGTGTGTGTGTGTGTGTGTGTTGGCAGGGCGAGTGGGCGGGGCTTAGCCCGCCCTTCCTCCTCCTCCTCCTCCTCGCTGATGGCAGGATGCAGATTGTAACCGAGGATTAGGGAGCTGCAAAAATCCGATTTTGCCCCGAGAAAGCCTGCTGTATTAGTGTGTGTGTGTGTGTGTGTGTGTGTGTGTGTGTGTGTGTGTGTGTGTGTGTGTGCGTGTGTGTGTGTGTGTGTGTGTCGTCACAAACTGCTGCTGCAGGATTTCTGTTTGTTTTTTTCCCCTTTTTTAAAGCCTCAAATGCAAAATCTACACTTTAACTGAATGTTGTTGAAACTCTTCTTCCTCCTCCTCCTCCTCCTCTTCCTCCTCCTGCTCCTCCTCCTCCTCCTCCTCTTCCTCCTCCTGCTCCTCCTCCTCCTCTTCCTCTTCTTCCTCCTCTTCTTCCTCCTCCTCCTGCTCCTCCTCCTTCTTCAAAAAAACATCTGTTTGAATTTATTCAACATAAATAGATTACAATATAATCATTACATTAAATTATATGTGTGTGTGTGTGTGTGTGTGTGTTGCTGCATGAAGTAAGTCAATGAATAAAAATATCAAGAAAAATAACCCAAAATAAATAAAAATGCGTAAGTGAAATAAAAAAAAACAAAATGAAATTAAAGTAAATAAATTTAAAAAAAAGAAATCACATTTACTAATAAAATTTTAACAAATGAATAAAAATAGAAATAACCCAAAATAAATGAAAAATAAATAAGTGAAATAAACAAAATTCCAAAAATGAAATTAAATAAGTCATTACATTTAAGAAAACAAATTTCAATACGTTTAATTAAATTAAAAAGTGAACAAAAAAATTAAAAAATGAAAAAAATAATGTCTTTAAATAATATGTATATATATATATATATATATATAATATATATATATATATATATATATATATATATAATTAAACATTAGTTGGATTAAATAAATTGTATAAAACTCCATTGTTCTCAAAGTGGTTAAAACATAAATAAGCTGTGATGTTCTTCATGTTGAGTTAAGTGTTGGTCTCTCTGGCGCCCCCCTGTGGCCAGGCCAGTACACGGTGATGATGGCCCACTTCTACCTGAAGAGGAAGATCGGCTACTTCGTCATCCAGACCTACATGCCTTGCTTCATGACCGTCATCCTGTCCCAGGTGTCCTTCTGGCTCAACCGGGAGTCCGTCCCGGCCCGGACCGTCTTCGGTGAGTCCCTCCCACCTCTGTCCTCTTCCCCCCCTTCCTAATGACCCGCCCTCTTCCTCCTGTTGCCAGGGGTGACCACAGTGCTGACCATGACCACGCTGAGCATCAGCGCCCGCAACTCGCTGCCCAAGGTGGCGTACGCCACGGCCATGGACTGGTTCATCGCCGTGTGCTACGCCTTCGTCTTCTCTGCCCTCATCGAGTTCGCCACCGTCAACTACTTCACCAAGAGGAGCTGGGCCTGGGATGGCAAGAAGGCCCTGGAAGCCCAGCTGCCCAAGGTCAGGCTCTTCATCATCATCCTCCTCTTCCTCCTCCTCTTCTCCCTCTCCTTCGTCCTCCTCTTTCTCCTCCTCTTCCTATTCCTCCTGCTCTGCTTCCTCTTCATCTTCCGCTTCCTCCGCTTCATCCTGTACTTCCTCCTCTTCCTTTTCTTTTCTACATTTTCTTCCTCTTCCTCATCATCTTCCTCTTCCTCTTCTTCCTTTTCTTCCTCGCCCTCTTCCTCATCCTCTTCTACCTTTTCTACCTCTTCCTCTTCTTCTTGCTTTTCTTCCTCTTCCTCATCCTCTTCTTCGTGTTCTTCCTTTTCCTCATGCGCCTCCCTCTTTCATTTCTTCCTCTTCCTCCTCTTCATCCTGTTCTTCCTCTTCCTCTTCTTCTTCCTCTTCCACCTCTTCTTCCTTTTTTCTTATTTCCCCTTCCTCTTCTTCCTCTTCCTCACCTTCTTCTTCCTTTATTTCCTCTTCTTCATCCTCTTCTTCTTCCTCTTCCTTTTCCTCTTCCTCCTCTTCTTCCTTTTATTCCTCTTCTTCTTCGTCTTCTTCTTCTTCTTCCTTCTCTTCCTCATGTTCTTCTTCCTTCGTTTCCTTTTTCTACTCTTCCTCTTTCTCTTCTTCCTCTTCCTCATCCTTTCTTCCTTTTTTCCTTTTCCTCTTCCTCCTCTTCCTCTTCTTCCTCTTCCTCCTATTCCTCTTCCTTTTTTTCTCTTCATCACCTTTTTTGTCTTCCTCCTCTTCTTCCTCTTCCTCATCCTCTTCTTCTTCTTCCTCTTCCTCCTCTTCCTCTTCCTTTTTTTCTTCTTCCTCACCTTTTTTGTCTTCCTCTTCTTCCTTTTCTTCGACCTTCCTCATCCTCTTCTTCTTCTCCTTCCTCTTCCTCATTCTCTTCATCTTCCTTTTCTTTTTTTTCCTCTTCCTCCTCTTCCCTGTCTCTTCCTCCTCCTCCTCCTCCTCCTCTCATCATCCCTCCTCCTCTTCCTCAGAAGCGTGACCCCATGATTCTCTCCAAGAAGCCCAACAACGTCTCCAACTTCACGGCCAACCTGTCCAAGGACGTGTCGGTGTCCACCATCTCCAATGCCACCAGCGGCGGCAGCGGCGGCGCTCCGCGGCCCCCGACGGCGGCGGCAAAGGCGGCGGCGCCCGACGCCAAGAAGACGTACAACAGCGTGAGCCGCATCGACAAGATGTCGCGCATCGTCTTCCCCGTCCTGTTCGGCACCTTCAACCTGGTGTACTGGGCCACCTACCTCAACCGCGAGCCGGTGGTGAAGGGCGTGGCCAGCGCCACGTAATCCGACACCTCCTGACTCCGCCCCCTCCCAGAGCAAACCGCCGAGCTTCTTTTCTTTAGTCTGCATGAGTCTCCAAAACGCTCGGTGCTCAGAACAGGAAGACAGGATTACGGTGGAAATTTTCTTTTTTCTTCTTTTTTGTTTCCGCCCGGCAACAATGAAGGGGAGCGATTGATTGGTTGATTTTTTTCCTTTTTTTTTTTTGTTCTGGGTTTCCATCCTTCTGGTTTCCCAGCCTGGTTTCCTAAAAAAAAAAAAAAAAACAATGAGAAATTATGACCGAAGGTGTTTCAGAACAGGATTTCCTCCGGGAATCGAACTGCAGCACGTCTCAAGCGAGGGTTCCGTTGAGCTAGAAGCCAAAAACTGTCAGTTAAGATTAATTTCAAGTTTAAAGTTGATGTAGAGCAGTGCTGTCAGTTTGAATTGCATTAATCGCGATTAATTAATTGAGGGCTGCCAGCGAGTTAATTAGTTTTTTTTTCATCGTGATTAATCACAGAATTAGGGTTAGAGCTAAAAATGGGCTCAAAGAAAAGAAAATTCACTTGACTGTCATTAGGACAGGTGAATTATGGGACTTTTTTTCCACAGGTGCATTATGGGACATTTTCCATCTCTGCACAGAGCAGATGCATTATGGGATATGTTTTTGTTTTTTGTTTGTTTGTTTGTTTGTTTTTAATCCCTGTACAGTTCAGGTGCATTATGGGACATTGTTTTCATCCAGTACAGGTGCATTATGGGACATTGTTTTCTCATCCCTGTACAGTACAGATGCATTATGGGACATATTTTTTCCATCCCTGTAGAGTGCAAGTGCATTATGGGACTTTGTTTTTTCATTCCTGTACAGTACATGTGCATTATGGGACTTTTTTCCATCCCTGTACAGTACGAGTGCATCATGGGACATTGTTTCATCACCCCTGTTCAGTACAGGTGTTGATTTTGTCTTGATTTGAAGCTCACAAAGGATGCATTTAATCATGATTAATTAACTGTCAGAACTGCAATTAATCAGTTAAAGCATTTTAATGGATCGGCAGCACTAACGTAAAGATCTTTCAGCCGTTGGCATCTTTAAGTTTCAGTCAGAATTTGGGAAACGGGGAGGAGAATCATGTAAATAGCTTCTTTATTTTCAACTCTGCTTTAAATCCGAAGCCTTCTGGAGAATAAAAAAAGAAAGAAAAGAAAAGATAAAAAAAAAAAAAAAAAGAAGCCAAAGTCTGTCGACTTTCTCGCCGCGTCGGACCGGATTGTGCCACATGCTGCAGGATTGCGTTGCACACTCTGTGAGACAAACTCAGGAAAAAAACAACTGAAAAAATAAAAAACAACAGAAGAAGAAGAAACCGTGGATGTAAATAAACTTTCTGCTGCTTTCGCTCTTTGAGATCTTTTTTTGTTTTTTTTTTGGAGGGAGGTCAGAGCTGCTGCTGCTGCTGCTGAAGATGATCCGAGCGTCTGTTTCCACGGCAACGACCTCTGACCTCTGACTTCTGTATCCGTGCCTCCGCCCCTCCTCCCCTCTCTTCGCTGCTCCGTCAGAACTCACACGAATGTCGTCATCTTCCATTTCCCTCCCCGGTTTGTGACGGTTTGGCGCCGATGTCCTCCTGTTTTAACCGCCTCTAAGCCCCGCCCCCCCCCCCCCCCCCCGTCTAAGCCCCGCCCCCGTTCTCCCCCTCCCTCATCCGCCATACATCTGTCAGAGGAACGGATTTATCCCCGCTTAAAGTTGCTTTCACTCGGCTCGGGGCAGAAGGGCGAGGACGACGACAACGACGACAATGATGATGATGATGAAGATGAGATGAGGAAAACCCCCCCTCCACCCCTCCGCCCCTCCCCCACCCAGAGACTTGTTTTCCTCCGGCCTCAGAGGGGGAAATGCCGCTAAAGCAATGAGCTCCAGGAGGGCTACAAATTAAAAGCATGAACTCAACTTCCTGTTGTTTTTCCTGTTTATTTATAAATCTATTTATAAAAAAAGAAAAAGAAAAACGTTCTTGCTTCAGTTTCTCGCCAAAATGCAGCAAAGCCTCGGCTTGACCGTGTACCTGCGTCTCTCTCTCTCTCTCTCTCTCTCTCTCTCTCTCTCTCTTCGTTTGTATTTGTTTTGTGTGTTATGATCAAAACGAATTAAATGAGACATTTTAAAAAAGAATCAAGGAGGACGCGTCTGAGGCGTGGTGTTTTATTTGAAAGCACGGTGGAGGCAGCATCAGGATCTGGGGCTGCTTTTTGCCTTCTATGTGTGTGTCATGGAGCCATTAATAGATTAATAGATGGTCCAAGAGTCTTTAAATGTGAGTTTTGATAATAAATTAAGTGAAAACAAATCAATAAAACAAAAACATTAAATAATAGAATAAAACAGTAAAAATAAAAACAAATCAATAAAATAAAAAGCATTAAATGAATCAAACAAAGAAATATCAATAAAATACATCAATAAAATGAAGGCAAATAAAATAAAAAACATTAAACAAATAAAGAAAAATAAAAAAACAAATCAATAAAATAAAATATTAAATAAAGAATAACAAAATAAAGACAAATGAAACAAAAATGTTAAATAAAATTAAGAAAAACAAAAATGTTAAATAAAATGAAGAAAAACAAAATAACATTAAATGAAGAAAGACAAATTAAAAACAAAAACATTAAATCAATAAACAAATAAAAAAGAAATAAAAATAAAAATAAAATAACATTAAATCAATAAAATAAAGAAACTAAATAAAGCATTATAGAAAAATAAAGAAAACTAAAATAACATTAAATCAATAAAATAAAGACAAATTAATAAATTAATAAATACATTAAGTAAAATAAAGACATCATTAAAATAAAGACATTAAATTTGCAGGTGAGGTTCGTTCAGAGTCCGGATTCACCTTGAGTGACCCAGACTGTCAAATAGAGCCAGAATAACTCAGGTTTTCAAAAGTTTCATTTTTAAAATCACAATTAATTGTATTATTTCTGTAGTTGATCGTGATTATTATTATTATTTTTTTTTTTTAGTTTATCACAATTTATTGCATCATTTCTTCAGTTATCTGTGATTAATCACATCATTTTTATGGTTAACCACAATCACATCATTTCTGTTGTTAACCACAATTAATCACATTTTTTTTTAAGTTAAACACAGTTAATCACATAATTTCTTTAGTTAATCATGATCAATCACATTATTTCTTTAGTTTATCACGATGAATAATTTTATTTCCATAGTTAATCGTGATCAACTGTGTCATTTCCTTAGTTGATCACAATTAATCGCATCATTTCTTTAGTTCATCACGACTTTTCTTGAGTTAACCACAACTGTAAGGGAGATACCGGAGATTACGTTCTTTAAGATTGGTCCAGCATCATGATGGGTGTCAGCGTTAGCCGGGCTTCCTTGGGGAAGCTTGGGAATGGTTGGCTTGGGCCACAATACACTCTTTCCGGCTCAGAAGGATCCGGCATGATCCCTCTGGTGGGTAGCCTTGTAAAGCAGCCCCGCCCACTCCTCATCCAGTTTGGATTTTGGAGTTGGGCTCAGTCTGGACAAGAGCCCATGGAAACTTCCTGCATCGGGCATCGGTTACTCCTTTGACTGACAGCGTACTTCAGCCAATTAGCAAAACAAAAACGTCATCAAAATGCATGAGTTTCTCTTTAGCTGTAGCTTCTCTAAGGGTTAGCTTTAGCTCTTTAGCTCTAGCTTCTCTAAAGGTTAGCTTTAGCTTTTTAGCTCTAGCTTCTCTAAAGGTTAGCTTTAGCTCTTTAGCTCTAGCTTCTCTAAGGGTTAGCTTTAGCTCTAGCTTCTCTAAAGGTTAGCTTTAGCTCTTTAGCTCTAGCTTCTCTAAAGGTTAGCTTTAGCTCTTTAGCTCTAGCTTCTCTAAGGGTTAGCTTTAGCTCATTAGCTCTAGCTTCTCTAAAGGTTAACTTTAGCTCTTTAGCTCTAGCTTCTCTAAGGGTTAGCTTTAGCTCTTTAGCTCCAGCTTCTCTAAAGGTTAGCTTTAGCTCTTTAGCTCTAGCGTCTCTAAAGGTTAGCTTTAGCTCATTAGCTCTAGCTTCTCTAAAGGTTAGCTTTAGCTCTTTAGCTCTAGCTTCTCTAAAGGTTAACTTTAGCTCTTTAGCTCTAGCTTCTCTAAAGGTTAACTTTAGCTCTTTAGCTCTAGCTTCTCTAAGGGTTAGCTTTAGCTCTTTAGCTCTAGCTTCTTGACACGCAACGACACGCGAAAACGTCTTTTCCTGTTAGAAACTCACCAAGCGCAGACTCTGGTTCTTGCTTGATTGCAGCCTTCAGACTAGGGTGACCACCTGCTAATGAGTCCAATGGGGGACAAGGGGTATGAATCTGAGGGACAATCTGGGACACCGCCCAGCGTGGCGGCGCCCCCACCCGGCTGGCAGACTCACTCACTGATACCGGTTCACCAAGTTCCAGCAGATACCACTTTACATGGTGTATTAATGTTGATTCTTGTTGCCCTGTTCCCCTAACAGACGTAGTTGCTGCTGTATCCTCATAACAGGCCATCCTTGTCAATGAGCCCTTAGCTTTCAATGTGTTTTGCTTTTCCCAGGTTCTTCGACCGATTGACTCCAAATTACTTGCGAATCCCATTACTACACAGTCTGGTTCAGACACAGATCTTTGTTTGCTCTGGCAATGTTCCTAATAATTTTTATTAATATTTTTTTATGAAAAAAAGAGTTTTTTTCTCATAGCTTGCAGGTTATTTAACCTATTTACTCCAAATCACCTGTGGATTACATTCCCAACTGTGGGGGATTGACCCGGGTACTCTATCTGCCTTTTATTCAACGATCAATCACATCATTTCTTCAGTTCACTGCGATGAGAAATTTTAGTGCTGTCATGCGATCAAAAAAAGAATTAAATTAATTACAGGATATGTAATTAATTTATCTAATTAATCACATTCTAATCTCATATCTCCTTTAGGTCCCCAAGTGAAGAATTGGAATTCAGGGACGTTACAGAATTGTAGTGCATGACTCATCAAATGAAAATACAGAGAAGATTTGAAATCCACATTATTGTCGATGATGAATAAAAGAAACTCAAATAACACTTTCAGTGTGTTTCATTAATTAATTAATTCAAGAGAAGAAAAAAATTAAGTACATCCCAGCAAACCAGTTTGGCCTGGTGCACTTTCAAAAATGCAGTACAAATATAGATAAAAAAAATTCTGAAATAAAATGAGGCTGAGTCTCAAAGAGCCACTGAAGCAAACTGAATTCAAAATGAATACTAAAGCTAACTTAATACAACATGCCTCTAAATAAGACAACAACTCCATTCACATTGAATTGCCACTCAAGTGTGCTATAATTAATCTTATATTAAAAAGATTTAATGCGTTAATTTGAGGTGTAATTAATTAATCTAATTAATGCATTAAAGTGACAGCTCTAAGAAAATTACCACAATCTCAATATTGAGCTGATCTAATGCTGCAAAGCACCACAAAATGTCAAACGCTGTTGCATTATGGGAGTTTTTACAAACAAACTCTGGCTTTGATTGATTTTTTAATCCGCTGCTCTTAAATAACTGTTGAAATTGAATCTGCACCTTTGCATTTCCCACACTCTCCATGCTGGTCCAACACCAGTAACGTATCAACCCTGTAAATCCTCCGCAGCGTTTCTCTGCTCCCTTTTCTTCCCGCATTAATATTCATTCAAATCGTCTTTGCACGTGAAATGTCAGCATTAATAACCATTTGCTCGTGCGGGTCGGTCAGGTTAGTTTTAATCCCTGCAGCAATGAGGGAGAAATACAATATATACATAAAAACAAAAAAAACAAAAAAAAAAACAGCTGCAGTTCCGGGTTTCCTCCACCAGGGGGCAGCAGAGCTTCAGTGGAATGAAGCGGCGGGTTTGTTGAAGACAAAAAAATTGAATCAGAGTGTTTGTGGAGAGTTGACGTGACTCTGCGGCAAGAGGGGGGTGCGGGGGGTGGAGGGGGGGGGTTAATCAATAGTAAGGGTTTTTCTGAAGGAATCTGTTTATATTTGATTGACTGATTGATTGATTGATTGATTGATTGATCGAACCCCACGTGCAGGCGATCAGCTGATTGTGACGTCGCTTCTCTTTCCTCAGGTAGTGTGTGTGTGTGTGTGTGTGTGGTGTGTGTGTGTGTGTGTGTGTGTGTGTGTGTGTGTGTGTGTGTGATGCCCACACAGGCGGGTTTAGGGAGGGAGGGGGGAGAAAGGGGGGGTGGATCCAGTCCATTCAGACTCCTCTTCCTCACTCCTCCTCTTCCTCCATCCGGACCACATCAGCCTGATTGATCGTCGCGCGGCGCCCCCTCCTCTCCGCGCGAGGAGGAGGAGGACTGTGAAGGTAGCAGGTGGGTGGAGGTGTGGGAGGATGGGGGGGAGGGGGTGGAGGAGACCACCACCACCACACACACACACACACACACACACACACACACGCCGTTAATGCTGCTCCCGCTGCTCGTGTGGCCACGCAGCGGGGGAAAGTGTGTGTGTATGTATGCATGTGTGTGTGTGTGTGTGTGTGTGTGCGTGTGTGCGTGTGTGCGTGGGCGGATGAGGAAGTTCGGAGCTCGGATTGATGGTTGTTTTTTTTTTCCCTTTTCCTTTTTTTTTCTTTCTTTTTCTTTAACGCACCTCTTACTGTACAGGCGACACGGCTCCCGCCACCGGAGGCGATCCGCGCGCACGGAGGGGGGTAAAAAAATGACAATCAAGTTCGTGGCCGTCCTCTCCGTCGTTCTTGTGCTCGCGCCAGGTGCTCGGTGAGTCCGATTCCCCCCCAAAAAACAACCTCATTTACGCATTATTTTTTTCTCCATTATCACCAAGGGACGTTAAAAGTTGGGGGGGTGGAAGTGACATTTACGCAGCGTGTGTGCACAAGCTGTTTTCCTCTTTTTATTTTTTTTTTGTCTTAGGGTTTCCCCCCTTTGCACACACACACACATACACACACACCTAAATCCTCAGTCTGATCGGGATGTGAAGCTTTTGTAGAAACTGCTGGTGAAAGTTTGTGATCATTTGTCCTCGGTCCTCCTCGCAGCTCCGACCTGCTGGATTATGGCAACGACGAGGAAGATCTCCACGACGCGCACGGCAGCCAGCGGCTGGCGCCCAAGACGCACCAGGCGGACGCCACGCGCATCCTCAACAACCTCCTGAGGGAGTACGACAAGACGCTGCGGCCGGACATCGGAGGTAAGAGGCGCTGGAGCTGTCTGTGGTGCTGGAGGCTCCCGGAGCTGTCCGTGGTGCTGAAGGTTCCTGGAGCTGTCCGTGGTGTTGAACCCTCCTGGAGCTGTCCGTGGTGTTGAACCCTCCTGGAGCTGTCCGTGGTGCTGAACCCTCCTGGAGCTGTCCGTGGTGCTGAAGGTTCCTGGAGCTGTCCCTGGTGCTGGAGGCTTCTGGAGCTGTCCGTGGTGCTGGAGGCTCCCGGAGCTGTCCGTGGTGCTGGAGCCTCCCGGAGCTGTCCGTGGTGCTGGAGGCTCCCGGAGCTGTCCGTGGTGCTGGAGGCTCATTTGTCGGGACCTGCTCACAGTTCTTTAGGATTGGGTGTCTGGAGCTGTCCGTGGTGCTGGAGGACTGGACTTGTCAGTTGTTCTGAAGTCTTGGGTGTCTGGAGCTGTCCATGGTCCTGGAGGATTGAGTATTTCAACATGTCAGTTGTTCTGGATTGATATGTCTGGAGCTGTCTGTGGTTGTGGAGGACTGGACATGTCAGTTGTTCTGGAGTTTTGTGTGTCTGGAACTGTATGTGGTTTTGGATTTGCATGTCTGGTGCTGTCTGTGGTTCTGGAGTATTGACTGGACATGTCAGTGTTTCTGGATTCGTGTCTCCGGAGCTGTCCATGGTTCTGGGAAACTGGACTTGTCTGTTGTTCTGGAGTCTTGCATGTCTGGATCTGTCCGCCGGTTGTAGAAGACCGGACATGTCAGTTTTTCTGGAGTATTGACTGTCTGGAGCTGTCTGGTGTTCTGGATTCACATGTCTGGAGCTGTCTGGGTTTCTTGAGTATTGACTGTCTGGACATGTCAGTGGTTATGGATTCATGTCTCTGGAGCTGCCCATGGTTCTGGCAAACTGGACTTGTCTGCTGTTCTGGAGTCTTGTATGTCTGGATCTGTCCGTGGTTCTGGAGGACTGGGTGTCTGGATATATCAGTGGTTCTGAATACCTCATTTTCCTGGAACTGTTCGTAGTTCTTGAGGATCGAGTGTCTAGACATGTCAGTGATT
Organism: Salarias fasciatus; assembly: GCF_902148845.1. Lineage (NCBI taxonomy): Eukaryota > Metazoa > Chordata > Actinopteri > Blenniiformes > Blenniidae > Salarias > Salarias fasciatus. The sequence goes on along the minus strand of NW_021941230.1, from coordinate 5,486,168 downwards.
CTGGATTCAAGGGTCTGGAGCTGTCTGTGGTTCTGGAGGATTGAGTGTTTGGAGCTGTCCATGGTTCTGGAGGTCTTGGTGTCTGGACATGTCAGTTGTTCTGGATCCATGTGTGTGGAGCTGTCCGTGGTGCTGAAGGCTCATTTTTCTGAACCTGCATGTGTTTCGGCATTATTGGGTTTCTGGAGCTGTCCGTGATCCTGATAGGACTGGGTGTCTTGATATGTCAGTGGTTCTGAACACCTCATCTACCCGGAACTGTCCATGGTTTTCAAGATTCTCATGCCTGGATCTGTCCGTGGTGCTGAATGCAACATGTCCCAAAATAACATTACTATAACAACTCTTCGTCAACCGGGGTTAACTAGCCCGTCTCAGCACGGTCTGCATGTCTGTGGTTCTGGAGTCACATGTCTGCTGCGGTCTGTGCTTCTGGAGGCTTGTGTGTCTGGAGCTGTACATCCTTCTTTAGACTCACCTACCTGGAGCTGTCCGGATCATGTGCCTGGACCTGTCCATGGTGCTGAATTAGATCATGTCTCACTATAACATCCCTTCTACAACAACTCATCATCAGCTGGCTAAAAATAACCCGTCTCACTGTGTCTCTGATGTGATTCTGGTTTGTTTCGTGGTTCTTGTGGCTTGTGTGTCTGGCGCTGTCCATGGTTCTGAATTGCTCATGAACTGGGAGCTGTCCGTGGTTCTGCAGCCATATGTATCTGGAGCTCTCCATGGTTCTGGAGGCTCATATATCTGGACCTGTCCATGGTGCTGAATCACTCATGAACTGGGAGCTGTCTGTGGTTCTGAAGACTTGCGTGTCTGTAGCTATCCATGGTTCTGACTCAGTAATGCACATTCCTGATCATTAAGGACCATAACAGCGTATACCCACTTATTTTCCTCTCAGCACTGCATACACCCTCTTCTAATCCCCCTCTCTTGTATCTCTGAGCCACATCTTCCCGAGGATGATGGTGGATCACTCTCAGATAAAATGGATGAACTTTAAAAACTCCAGCATCTGCTGAGAGAAGCAGAATCTGTTTGTCAGCTTTTGGAAAATAAGGCGAGGAAACACGCTCTGTCCAGAGCAGGAAACAGTGTGACGGAGAGCGAAACGCTGTGAACACACTCTGCAGAAATGCACTCAGACAAGGCTGCTTTCTTGTTTTTTTTTTTTTTTTTTATATCTTCTCAAGGGTTAACAATGCCGCTAATAAACAGAGGATCCATCCTCATAAATCCTCACATTAATTTCACTTTAAACATCCTCAAACTCCATAAATAATCCATCACATCATACAGGTTTGTGCTGCTTCTCCATGACTCACATCTTTTTCCCAGACGTGAGCTTTTGTTTTGCCTCAGAAACATCCGATCGTTCCCGTTTTGCCGACCGGCTGCAGTGAGTCATAAATGTTCACGTTAGCAAGCCGCCGATCCCAGGAAATCTCCGGGTTTTTTTTAATGATTCTTAGTGGATTGCAGCATATTTTTTTCCCCCTCCTCATCTTTATAAATAAAGCTTGTTATAGATTGTAGTGTTTATTCAGGCAATCATGAGGCAGAAACTTGCATTTAGGCCTCATCAGCCGTGCTTCAGAACCACGAGGAGCTCGGCCATCTGGGGGAAAAAAATACCTTAGAGTGGAGGGGTTGGAGTGGCTGATCAGGAAGAGACTTTCTATTATAGATCTATCAGTATAGAACCCTTCAGACCAGAGGGCTTCATTCAGGCTAATTTCATCCTAAGTGGGCCGGATTGATGCGATTGCACCATAATAACCTTTGAATTTGATGTTTTTCTCTATGCTGATAATAGAATATCTGTATTTTCACAATAAAATCAAGCAAAAAATTACTATAAATACAATTTCAATGATATTAAATATCATAAATTCTGAGTTTTCTAATCATCGTACAAATAATTGACTTTTTTTTTTCTTTATCTAAAGGTGTTAAACCCCCGTGTTAGTGGAGATGACATTAATTTTCGGGTTAAATGAGGTGTGTCAAACACATTCTGGGGCTCCGCTTCATCCCAAGTGGTGAAATTGCTTCTTGAAAAAGTCAATATTTTTTTCCAAATCAGAATAATTAGTATCGAAAATGACTGTAATCTCAACAATTTATCCGTGAGCGTGGAACTCAAAGATTAAACCAAGCAGGACATCATGACTGAGAGGGGAAAAATAAGAGAGGGAAGGGTTTATTTGACTGAATGAAACTGAAATATAGAATCAGTTTATCAGTATTTCTATGTATGTTCCCTCAAAGAGCTTTAAAGCATGGTGGAGGCAACATCATGATATGGGGCTGCTTTGCTTTCTGTCTATGGACAGGCTGGAAATTCACATTTCAGAGCTTCCTTTGGAGTGCTGTTGGTTTTAATCGCATTAATTGCCAATGATTCATGGAGGCCTGTCTATGATTAATTTTTCAAAATTGCGATTAATCGCAGAATTGAGGTTAGCGTTAAAAATTGTCTCAAAGAAAAGAAATGATAGAGAAAAGTCATTTTACAGTCAATGGGACATTGTTTTTTCATCACAGGTGCATTATGGGACATTGTTATTTCATCACTGTGCAGCACAGGTGCATTATGGGACATTGTTTTTTCATCCCTGTACAGTCCAGGTGCCTTATGGGAGACTGTTTTTTTTTTCATCCCTGTACAGTCCAGGTGCATTCTGGGACATTGTTTTTTTTTTTTTTTTTTTTTTTTTTGTCCCTGTACAGTCCAGGTGTGATATGGGACATTGTTTTTTCATCACTGTGCAGTACAGGTGCATGATGGGACATTGTTTTTGCATTATGAGGATTAGATTCTCCATTTCAAACTTGCAAATGTTTGAAATCTCTTCTTGTGACCATTTTTTTAAAGGGATTTTCTGTGCTGATTAAAAATTCACAAATTGTACGATTAATCACGATTAACTATGGTCAGAGTTGCGCTTAATTAGTTGGTTTTTTGTAATCGATTGACAGCACTAGTTAAAAACCTGTATTTTCACACATTATTATCAAAAATGAGTTTAATCCCAACATGATGGTGAAAAATATGGAAGAAAAAAATGAAGATTTTGCTTCAAGTCCAAGTTTTTCCTCACATTTCAGGACAGTAAGAGTTGGTGGAGTCTGTCAACAGAGAAATAATGGAACCTCAACATATTTCAGGGCTTAAATGATCCCAGAAAAGTAAAGGAATGATTGATTTTAAAAACTGTGAAGACGTGTGAGAACAGGAAGAAGAGAAAAATAAAGAATCAGTCAATCAAAGCAACTGTGGGTTTCTGCCGCTTCACCTTTTGTTCTGATGTAGGAGGACGGAGTTTGGCTCCGTCTGAGACGACTTCATCTCAGAATATCTGCAGAAACTGATAAGATCTGCAGGGATTTTTAAGAAAAAACAAAAACAGAAACAGGTCCTGGGTTTACAGAGCTTAGTCTGAATCAGAGGAATAACCCAAAAAGGTTTCTTCAAGGAAAGTGGATGAGCCTGAAATTCATGCTGTCAGGGTGTGAAAACACCCATGATGCAACACTTTTATGTTGATATTTTACTGCATTTTGCAGCATTATTTTGAAATTTTTTTCCATTTTATGCTGGTGATGGTTAAAAATATGGACACTGTTATCATCTGCATATAGAACATTTTTTAATTTATTATTATTATTATTATTATTATTATTATTATTATTATTATTATTATTATTATTGTTATTGTTATTATTATTAGGGAGGCTGGGGACATTGAGTCCGAGTGGACCATGTTCTCCACCTCCATTGTCGAAGCAGCTACCCGGAGCTGTGGTCGTAAGGTCTCTGGTGCCTGTCGTGGCAGCAACCCCCGGTGGACCCGGAAGTAAGGGCTGCTGTCCAGCTGAAGAGGAGTCCTATCGAGCCTTGTTGGCTCATGGGACTCCATAAGCAGCTGGTACCAACAGGCCAAGCGAACTGCAGCCCAAGTGGTTGTGGAGGCAAAAAACTCGGCGGTCTGGGAGGAGTTTGGGGAGGCCATGGAGGAGGACTATCGGTCGGCCTTGAAGAAATTCTGGCAAACCGTCCGGCGCCTCAGGAGGGGAAAGCAGTCCCACTAACACTGTTTACAGTAGAGGTGGGGAGCTGCTGACCTCAACTGGGATATTGTTGGACGGTGGAAGGAAAGCTTCGCGGACCTCCTCAATCCCTCGTCACGTCTTCTGTGGAGGAAGCAGAGGCTGAGGTCTCAGAGGTCGACTCGTCCATCACTCAAGCCGAAGTCACCGAGGTGGTTGGTAAGCTCCTCGGTGGCAAGGCACCGGGGGTTGACGAGATTCACCCTGAGTACCTAAGTCTCTGGATGAGCAGGACTGTCTTGGTGACACGTCTCTGTAACATCGCGTGGCAGTCGGGGACAGTGCCTCTGGATTGGCAGACTGGGTGGTGGTCCCCCTGTTTAAAAAGGGGGACCGGAGGATGTGCTCCAACTACAGGGGGATCACACTCCTCAGCCTCCCTGGGAAAGTCTATTCCAGGGTACTGGAGAGGCGGATTCGACTGATAGTTGAACCTCGGATTCAGGAGGAACAATGCAGTTTTTGTCCTGGTCATGGAACAATGGACCAGCTCTACACCCTCCATAGGGTGCTCGAGGGTTCGCGAGAGTTCACCCAACCAGTTCAAGCGTTTTCTGGACTTGGAGAAGGCATTCCCTCGCGGTTCCTTGTGGGGGGTGCTCCGAGGATACGGAGTCCGGGGCCCCTTGTTAAGGGCCGTCCGGTCTCTGTATGACCGGAGTAGGAGTCTGGTCCACATTGCAGGCAGTAAGTCGGACCTGTTCCCAGTGCATGTTGGACTCCGGCGGGGCTGCCCTTTGTCACCAGTTCTGTTCATAATCTTTATGGACAGAATTTCTACGTGCAGCCAGGGGCCGGCGAGGTCCAGTTCGGGGACCACAGGATTTCATCTCTGCTTTTGCAGATGATGTTTGTCCTGTTGGCTTCATCGAACCTGAACCTACAGCATGCACTGGGGCGGTTCGCAGCTGAGTGTGAAGCGACAGGGATGAGGATCAGCACCTCCAAATCCGTGGCCATGGTCCTCAATCGGAAGAAGGTGGATTGTCCACTCCAGGTTGGTGGAGAGACTCTGGCTCAAGTGGAGGAGTTTAAGTATCTTGGGGTTTTGTTCTCGAGTGGGGGACAGATGGAGCGTGAGATTGACAGGCGGATCGGTGCAGCAGCTGCAGTGATGTGGTCATTGTATTGTATTGTATGGCCCTGTTGTGCTGAAGAAGGAGCTGAGCCGAAAGGAAAAGCTCTCGATTTACCGGTCAATCTATGTTCCCACCCACACCTGTGGTCATGAGCTTTGGGTCATGACCGAAAGGACAAGATCCCGGATACAAGCGGCTGAAATGAGCCTCCTCCGTAGGGTGGCTGGGCGCTCCCTTAGAGATATGGTGAGGAGCTCAGTCACCAGGGAGGAGCTCGGAGTAGAGCCGCTTCTCCAAATCGAGAGGGGCCAGCTGAGGTGACTTGGGCACCTTTTTAGGATGCCTCCTGGATGCCTCCCTGGGGAGGTTGTCCGGGCATGTCCCACTGGGAGTAAACCCCGGGGAAGACCCAGGACACGCTGGAATGACTACGTCTCTCAGCTGGCCTGGGAACGCCTTGGGATCCTCCCGGAAGAGCTGGAGGAAGTGTCTGGGGATGGGGAAGTCTGGACATCCCTGCTGAGACTGCTGCCCTCACGACCCGGCCCTGGATAAGCGGTGGAAGATGGTTGGACGTATGGAGTTTTTTTAATTTAGCGCTATTGTACAATTTTGTTTATTCCGGCAAAAAATTCTGCTGACTGTTTCTCTAAAATTGAGAACTACTTCTTTAATACAGGTGTTTCCCAGAGTATACTAAAAATAAAAATATGAAAAATGTCCTTTCCAGATTAAAACTATAGACAATGTCATCATCTGCATAGAGGAAAACTTAATTTTTTTTATATTATTTTATTCAATTTTATTTTACTTTGTTATTATTATTATTATTATTATTATTATTATTATTATTATTACATAATGGGTTGTATGTGGCCCAGTCTTTATTTTTTTTAATCCTCCATAGTTTTCTGGAACAAACTCTTTAAACCAAACTCTTCAGTTCAACCAGGCTGCATTGCTGAGATCATAAAATGACTTTTGTTGGATCAGAATGAGGCAGATTATGAATCTCAGGGTGGTTCCTGGAACATGACGGTGCGTTCACTGTCCTCCTGGAGACTCGGTCCAAATCCTCCCACCTCATTGGTCTGTTTTCTCTCACTCTGATTCTTTCTGCCACGTTCTGTCCGTCCTTCACCGCCGCTCTATTTTTGTTCTGACTTGCCGCCATGACGGCAGCGTTTCAGATTTCCTGCATCTCCAGTCGGAGAGCCTTCGGGGAGCTGCTCCGCTCTCATTTCTCATTTCGGGTTTGTTTTGCTTCCTGCAGCTCCAGGTGTTTCGCATTGCTCCACTGCCTCAGATTTGGGGAAATACAACCCAGCTGCACCACGTGGGAGCCAGGAAGGAGATTTTTTTTATGCTTTTATAAGTTTAATTGCGGGAAATCCTGTATTAAGGCAGCAGTTTTCAATTTTAGAGAGGGGATTATCAGAATTTGTTCCAGGAAACTATGGGGATTCAAGAAAACTAGCCAGATACTGCCCAATATCTAAGAAAAATAAATAAATAAAAATAAAAATACAATAAAAAATTAAAATAATAGAAAAGTAACTATAATAATATATGGAATGGTAAAGTCTATAATAATAATAATAATAGTAATAATAATAATAATAATAATAATAATACATGTAAAGTTTTGCTATATGCAGATGATGACATTGTATTTTTAACCATCACCACCTTAAAATGACTATAATTTCAACATAATTCTGCAAAATGCAGTGAAATATCAACAAAACTGTTGCATTTTGATTGTTTTTTTCACCCGCTCAACTTGAATTTGAGGCTAGTTTGATAGTAGCCAGGTAGCTAGATTTCATTTTAGCATCACCAATATCTCAACTCGGGTCTTGAGTGTTTTATTGGAACCACTAAATTTCATAAATTTTTCAAAAAATCTTTCAAGTTTGTTTGGTGGCCCGGATTGGAGCCTCTTGTGGCCCAATGTTGGCCCACGCACCTTACATGTGACAACATCATTTATTCATTTATGTATTTTTTAGCCTATTTAAACCTTTAACAGTGTTGATTCTCATGTAATATGCAACCATCAACCTTCTGCATCCAACATCTATGTGAAAATGACTCTCTGCTGCCACCTAATGCTCAAACACTGCATTGTCAATTCACCTTTAAATCCAATTTGCATATTGAGCTTTTGCAGCTGAAAAAAAAAAAAAAAAAGTTGATCCACATATTATCCCTTCACGTCAAAGATAAAGTGTGGTTTCCATGTGAACCGTTCCACTTCTGAAAAGAGTGATTTCCAAAATAAAAGCCTCTTCTAATTAGCAGTGTGCCTCTGTTAGCAGCATTACCTTCCTCTCCTCTCCTACTCTGGACTCCTGAATTCTCAGGCTTTATTAAGACTCAGATTCCCTCTGCTGGGGTGGGAAGGAGTCAGTCCGTGTATGTGTGTGTGTGCGTGTGTGCGTGTGTGTGTGTGTGTGTGTGTGTGTTTGGGAGCTTATCTCCACATCGTTCATACGGATTATTTGTGTTTTTTTTCTGGGATATCTGAAACGAGCGGGCGGCCAAATAACCTGCTGGGAATGAGATTTTCTGTCTCGCCTCGCCTCGGCTTGCTGTGCTCCAGTGTGTGTGTGTGTGTCTGTGTGTGTGTGTGTGTGTCTGTGTGTGTGTGTGTTTACACGCTGCCGGCTGTGGAAACACTCTGTTGTTCTCAGCCGATTTCACATATTCTTTATTAATTGGCCATTAGTTTCCAGCCCGGCTGTTTGTTTCTCAGTTTTTATGTATTTTTTGTTTTTCTTTCGGGTGAAGAATCCAGTATGAGAGGCAGCGAGGGGCCGTTCATGAAAAGTTTAATACATTTGGAAAAAACTTATTCAAACAGCATATTTGGCGCAGTGTGAAGACGCAGAAGGAAATAGAATAAAATGTGAAAACAGACTCATAAAGCAATAAAAATGAAATCCAAAAACCAAAGAGATGCTTAAAAAAGGATGTAAAAAACACAAATGTGGCTCAAAATTACTTCAGAAAGTAAATGAAAAATATGAGATTTAGAAAAAAAAAAATGTACTGGCTTAATTTGAAATGTAGGACTACCAGAGTGTGCCCGAAATGAGCAGATTTTCAAAATAAGAGTCTCTGGAGCGATGAACTGGGTGACTGGGCCACATCTGAGGCCGGGAAGCATGGTGTGTGTGTGTGTGCGTGTGCGTGTGCGTGTGTGTGTCCCTATTGTGTCACTTCCCCGTGGCGTCCCGGGCTGATGGTTGAGGGAGACGAGGATGAGCCTCGTGCATGAGCGTCGTGCACGCTCGCAGGACGGGACGCGGCGTGGATGGCGTGCGGTGCTTGGCGGGGAATTAAGGACGGAGGAGGACGTCAGGGTGGACGGGGGGGGGGGGCCGCACACACACACACACACACACACACACACACACACACACACACACACACACAAACACACACAAATACAGATTAATTTAACTTTTCCAGAGTGAGTGTGTGTGTATTTGTCATTGTGTCAGAAGTGTGTGTGTGTGTAATTGTGTCCGATGTGTGTGTGTGTGTGTGTGTTTGCATGTGTGCGAATATTTTCATGAGTATGTGTGTGTATCCGGCTGTGTATGTGTCTGTGTGTGCACATGTGGGTGATTGTAGGTGTGTATATGTGTGTGTGTGTGTGTGTGTGTGTGTGTGTGTGTGTGTGTGTGTGTGTGTGTGTGTGTGTGTATAATTGTTTATTGTGTATGGAATTGTGTGTGTGCACACGGGCGTGTATGTGCAATCGTAGCAGGTGTGTGTGTTTCAATATAATTGTATCCATTGTGTGTAGTTGTGTTACATAGTGTGTGTGTGTGTGTGTGTGTGTGTGTGTGTGTGTGTGTGTGTGTGTGTATTCTACGCTATAACTCAATGGATTATAGTTATAAATGCCCCCCACCTATTTTTTCTAAGTTTCAAAAAGTTGTGTATTCCATGTTTCTATGGCAACAGAGTCAGAGCTTTTTCAAAAAAAAAGTTGTTTTCCCTTGAGTCTACAGAGTCAGAGCATTTTTAAAAAAAATGTTTTCCCATATTTGTACGGTGTGACAGCATTTTCAACAAAGTTGTGTTTTAAAATATCTTCATTTTTGCAAAAACTAAACAATTTCAACATGAATGCTACTTTAGCACATAGAAACCTCAAGAAAACTTGTGGTAAATCAGTTTGTCCACCCTGACAGTTTGACTTTGAGGCCAAATTGCTCACACCCAGGTGCCACTTTTTAGAAATTATACAAAAATCAATTTTTCCTTTGATATTTTTCACCATTTATCCTCTCCTCCACATTGTGTTCTGCTGAGATCTTTCAGCTTAAAGTAAAAAAAAAAAAAAGCAGCCTTGAGGACGGATCAATAGATGGAAGCGCTGTTTTTGAAAAACTTCTCAAACTGCCGCCACCCTGAAATTATGGCGTTTCAGTGGGAGACGGTGTTTGAGGCTCCCGGCAGGAGTCCTGCCTTCATCTGGCACAGCGGCGGCTCCACAGCTCCTGAGAGGAAAAGAAAAGAAAGGCTGTAATAGCAGGGGTATTCCAGCAGGGGGTGATGATGCTGGCATCCCATTGGATCCCATTCGAAAGTGCTGATTTTATGAGTGTAAATCAACATATTAAACAGTCTAGTGATGATGTCACGTTAGCTCCGCCCATCTTTTATATAGTATGATGATGTGACATTAGCTCCGCTCATCTTTTATATACAGTTCATGTATGACATCACGTTAGCTCCGCCCATCTTTTATATAGTCTATGATGATGTCACGTTAGCTCCGCCCATCTTTTATATAGTATGATGATGTCACATTAGCTCCGCTCATCTTTTATATACAGTTCATGTATGACATCACGTTAGCTCCGCCCATCTTTTATATACAGTCTATGGATGATGTCACGTTAGCTCCGCCCATCTTTTATATACAGTCTATGTATGACGTCACGTTAGCTCCGCCCATCTTTTATATAGTCTATGATGATGTCACGTTAGCTCCGCCCATCTTTTATATACAGCCTATGGATGATGTCACGTTAGCTCCGCCCATCTTTCAGAAACGATGTAATGAACATGTTGGTTTGTTTGTTTTGTCATGAAAACAAAACATTGAGCATTTTCAGAAAGTTCAGATTTACTCCATTTCCTAATGGAGTGGGAGCTTTTTGAAAAAGTGCTGCCATGTTAACACTGAGACAGAGTCAAAGCATTTTCAAAAAGTTTTCCCATGTTTCCATGAAGATGGAGCCAAAGTGTTTTCACAAAGTTGCATTTTTGCCCATTTTTCCACAGAGTCAGCGCTTTTTTCCAAAAGTTGTTTTCCAATGTTTCATTGGAGACAGAGTCAGTGTTTTCGAAAAGTTGTTTTTCCATGTTGCTATGGAGACGGAGTGAGAGCATTTTCAAAAAGTTGTATATTCTCTGATTCCATGGAGATGAAGTTGCAGCGTTTTCAAAAAGTTGTGGTTTCTCATGTTTTTCTGGAATCAAAGCATTTTCTAAAAGTTGAGTTTTCCCATGATTCTACAGAGTTGGAATGCTTTTGAAAAGTTGTGCTTGCTCATGTTTCTGTGGAGTCACAGCTTTTGAAAAGTTGTTTCCTATGTTTCTCTAGAATCTGAGAATTTTCAAAAAGTTTTGTTTTCCCATGTTTCTCTGGAATCTAAGAATTTTCAAAAAGTTTTGTTTTCCCATGTTTCTCTGGAATCTAAGAATTTTCAAAAAGTTGTGTTTTTCCATGTTTCTACAGAGTTGGAATGTTTTCGAAAAGTTGTGCTTGCTCATGTTCCTCTGGAGTCGAAGCATTTTCAAAAAGTTGTGTTTTCCCATCTTTCCACACCGACCGAGTCTCTGCATTTCGTAAAACTTCCACCTTTCGAGCCACTTTCAAAAACCACTGTGGTGCCGCTTGTTGAACACGTCTCTCTATGCAGACTCTTCTTCTGTGGTTAATTATAAGTAAATTAATAAGTCACTCCACAGGAGGCGGCCATCAGTCCTCCAGCTCACCTCCAATCACGATATATGGTAATGAGGCCGTAATCACCCATAATTCCTTGTTTTCCCCTGATGGACGCAGAGCCTCATTAAATCTCCAGCTGTGCTTTTTTGACGTCCCGGTGTGAAAGTGAGGAAAAGCGGTGCCTGGGGAGCAGTTTTTAAACCGTCTTATGTCACTTTAGCACATTGAATATTCTCTCTTTATTCCCCACTCGCTCAAGATCAAAGAGATTATGGGATTAGCCTCCTGATTAGCATAATTCTGACTTTATAGTGTTTAGATTGGTTAAATGTGGCGTCTCTGGATGTGCCTGACTAAAAGTCCCTATAATCAATAGAAATGCTTGTCTGTGGGATAATTGATTGGTTGATTGATCCAGGAAAACAGTAAGGTTTTCATTGTTTTGGGAGTCCATTGGCAACGGAGGATCTTTTTGTGGAAAAATGCTCAGAAATGATGCTTTTCTGCTGACTTGGTTATAGATGCATATACACATAGACATATGTGCAAAGAGCCATAGGCGTATGTGTGGAGAGCTATATGGGCATAGAACCATAGACATATGTACATAGAACTATGAATATATGTACATAGAGCCAGAGATATGTGCATACTTCCCGAGATACTGTATGTACATATATATATATATATATATATATATATATATATATATATATATATATATATATATATGTATGTTCTTGGAACCACAGATATATGTGCATAGAGCCAAAGATATACAGACTGTTCTGGCTCCTTATGAGCCACCCCATATACTGCTGTATGAGGTTATTTTGATTGTCTTGAATTACATGTTTGCGTTCTTTATGGTGCGTTTTTATTTTGAAATGAAACCGGAAGTCGCGCCGATCACCACTTCCTGTCCAATGGAGAGTTTGAAAAAAACTGAACTTTTTTGTCTTATACTGTGTATCTTGAGGCCAGCACAGCCTGTGAGTTGATAAAATATGATGTACAGACGTTACACTAATTGTTATTGTGTGTTTTGAAATGTTCGGTATGGGTAGTGCTTCTGGAAATGTGTTTATTTGCAGTGTTAGCATATACGCTAATGAGCAATTAGCTAGTGGCTAGTGCTAGCATGCTTGTTTATTGTAACCTAGCTCTGATGCTATTTGTGTTTGTGTGTTACAGTTTTACCATTTATTCATTGATATTAAAGACCACTAAAGGAGCGGTGGTGTGGTTTTTGGACATTGGTTAGCTACCTGCCTAGCAACAGAGCGCGAGGGCAGGACATGGACATAGAACCATATATGTGCATAGAGACAGGTATATGTGTAGAGCTATAGATATATGTGCATAGCTCCATAGACATATTCATAGAGCCAGAGATATGTGTAGTTCCTTAGATTTATGTGCATAGAGCTATAGATATGGGTGCCTAGAGTTACATATATATGTGCATAGAGAGTAGAGAAGAATCTTTCTCATTGGAATAAACTGTGTAGAGCAGAGAATGCCTCCTGACTGTCAGATTCATCCTGTAAAGGCTGAATTATGCTTTCTTCATGGACGAGATGCTGTAAAACACAGTAAATCACAACAGTCCTGCCAGCTTCATGCTAACCTCTATGGGAAAACCCATTGACATGCAAACAGTTAGCACAACATAACTTGCTCGAATAAATTAAACTGAGCAACATTTCACTGAATAAATAGAAAACACAAACGCTGATGATTTCAAGACTAATAGACAGACATTTCCTCTCACTCAGAAAAGTCAGAAAAACTCTACAAAACACAAACAGGAAGTAGCAACAGAAGCATTTATGATTTTCTTTTTTATGGAGTCTCACAAAATGAACAACAGCTTCTTCTTTCTTTTTTCTTTTTGTTATGATCTCATAAACCTCACTCCAGAGGGTCACCCGGTGAGTCAGCACTACTCAATTTCATTTATATTTGGGAACACGGGGAAGATTTGTGTCGGCAATATCGCTGCAGGGGAAGAACCGACAGCGAGAGATGAGATTTAGAAGGGTCGAGATCGAGAAGTTTGCTTTGTGTTTGTGTGAAAATGCCTCAGAGGACAAGACGGCGTTGATGTCTGAGAGCAAAATCAATATTTAACGTGTTAAAAGCTCATTTTCAAGCCGTCAAAGCAAAACACCAATGTCAACAACGCTCCTCAGTTATAGATCTCATTCCGTCTAGAACCGTAAAAACAGCTCTAGTCCATGAATTCACTGTCAAATTTTGCAGGTTTTAAATTATTTTTATGGAGAATAAGTTAAATATAATTAAAAAGACTAAGTTAAAACAAATTTTATGCAGGTTGTGGAAAATTACATCACCACAGGAGTTACAATCATAGATGTATGACCATAGAACCCCCATTGAAATAAATGGATGTATTTTCCCCAACAGACAAAAATGTGTTGCAGAGTACAAGGTGCAACTTTTATGCCAATGGAGGGGATAGAAGCTGTGCTAATGGAGGGATTAGTAGCTATGCTAACGGTGGGGCTAGCAACTATATGAAAAGGCGGGGATAGCAGCTATGCTAATTCTTAAATTCGGATACTTAAACTTTGAAATTAGTTAAAAAAATTAATGCTTTCCTTTTCTATTGGCAGATTTTTTTCTTAAATTAAGATGCTTTTACTTTGAAATCAGTAAACAATCTACCAATAGAAGAAGGTAAAACTGCCTTGATTCCAGAGAACTTCTCTTAAATCACATCTTTCTATCTTGATGAAATATAATTAAGTCTGCGTAAAATTTAAGTTTAAATCCATTTTGTCTCTCGTTTGTTGGATGGATTTCCTGCAGAATTGACTTCCGGGCACTGTTTTGTATTTTTTGTGCCGCCTTTCAGCAGTTGAGACGTGAAACAATCTACAGCTTTCCCAGCATGCTCGCCGCTGTCTTTCAGCTGAAATTATTTCCCATGTTTCCATCGAGACACATTTTATAGGTTTTCTCATAGAAAACTAAATTTAGTATGACTTATTGGCACATTGACCCATTTCTATATTTCTGTATTAATTTCTGAATATGGCAGTTTGGATCCTCCATAATTCCAATCCATTTCCTTCATTCACTTCCTGGACAGCGATATTTCGGCTCCCTCTAGCAGTGCAGATCTGTAACGACAATGTAGATTATTGTACCACCCCATTTTTGAGAATAAAACAGTTTCTAGAATAAAATATCATCCATATTCAGGCAAATATGTTAATCACAATCCAGGAATCAAAGAGGAATTACCGTAATGGCCTGAATATAGGACCACTCTGATTACAAGAGCACCCCTATTTTTCAAATATCATTTTGTGAAAACAAAAATATGTTGAAAAAGAATAAGGTTACTCATAAAACAACTTTTAATCATACAGTTATTCAAGGAAAACACAACAATGAGTACGTCACCGGTACTTTTGCTCCCTCTAGCGGCGCGGATTTGTAACAACAATCTAGTCCTCAATTACAGTACTACCCCGTTTTTGAGAATACAATTTCTGGAATAAAATATTGTCCTATATTCAGGCCAGTACAGTATTAATCACCACATTGAACTTTCTGTCTTTCCTTTTTAATCAGCCATCGATCAGGAAGCGTAGACGAGTGTGTCCTCTGCAAACGCTGAGATCCGCCTCTTCCTCGCCTCTCATTTTTGTTTTTAAACCCGCTTCCATTGATATGGTTTTATATAAACCTGACGAAGACTTTGAAGTAAAAAAACATCTGGCTGTTTCTTTTCTTCTTCTTGTGGCAGTCTGAAGCAAAAAAAAGCTACAGAGACGCCGTATCAGCGGAGTAAGGAGAGCTGTGATCTGAGGCTGTCGGGTGCGGTTAATTATAGAAACCATTTATGTTGAAGCATTTAAAAAAAACAATAGATGCAATAAAACGCTGGTGTGGAGTTTTAAAACAGGGAGACGGAGATGAAAGAGTGTCTATAGTCTGGAAGGAAAGAGACTGTTTAAAAAAAAAAGTCACAAAAAGCTTTAATTAACTGTCAAATCTCCACATATGTCCACTTTTATTTTGAAATCTGATCCCTCAATAGTTTCCAAATTAAAAGTTGCTGCTCATTGTCTTTTTAAAAGAGCTGTACTGTGATTTCCCAACAATTCCAAAGTCGTCTACAGTCAATAAAAACCTATTTTAGCACCTCTGGCCCGGTTCATGTTACTCCCGAACCTGAATAATAGTATGACCACATGAGATAGACATATGATACATAGAAAGCTCACAAAAGCCGCCTCCCGATATAACCTTTTTTTTTTTTTCCTTTTCTTTTTTTCTGTGAAGCGCTACGGCGCTGTGCTGACAGTAGTCTGTGCTGCAGCGCCAGTCCTCCTGGTATGGTGACTGTGTGTATTACACACATCCGGTAAAAAATGGCGGAGGGACAGAAAACATGAAACTCCATGTTGTTGTTGTTTTTTTTTTTACATCGATTAAAAAAAATAAAATCAAATTATTCGAATTAATGGGATATATCCCCAGCTCTAAACTGCACTGCTGTTTTTTTTTTACTGGCTTAGTACTGTTTGATACTTGTTTTCAATAAATGAGCTCAGTACATTTTACTGGGTTCAAACTGACACAAAAGATCTTTCTGCTCTTTTTGAACATTTTAAAATAGAAGCCTCTCTCTTATACATGCCTCCTTCCATTAAAAGCCTGCTTCCAGATAGACTTGAGACAAATAAAAGCCCCAGCTACTATAAGAGGATTTACGATGCCTACTCAAATATGCACAACTGAAGAGAACTAATGAACTGCAGTTTTTTTTTAATAAAATACTCACTCACGAACAATGCTAAAAGCTTATAAAAGTCAACTTTTCGTGATCTGACTCCTATAATTAAAATCTTTCAGATGATACGTAACCACGGCAACACATTGAGAAGCTTGTATTTGCACAATACAACCCAAATAACCAAGTACAGCTGATTTAACTGAACTATAAAGACTGAACAGATAAACTGTTCCCGAGAGTCACTAGTATTAATAGTAGGGACGTCCTGAAACGCTGATTTTTAAAAGAATTTTTCCTACTGCCACAGATTCTGCTGAACATTCCCAGTTTATCCTGGGTGAATTATGCATGGACTAATAATACAAAATAAATAGAGAAAAAAAATCCACCAATAGAAGAAGGTAAAACTGTCTTGATTTCAGAAAACTTCTCTTAAATCAAGTCTTTCTATCTAGATGAAATATAATTTTTAGTGAATTTATCTTAAATCCAGTAAAATGAGACATTTTCACTCAAAACAAGTTTTAAAAACTTTCTCAGATGTGGATTTTTTTTTTTGCAGTGTAATGGTCTAATAATGGCAGTAATATCATTTATCAGCAGTGATTTGTGGGAGATTTATCGTCGTCACGGTAACAGATGGTGAACATCTGGCGAGGATTCGTCCCGTGACACCGAGCCGCCTCGCCGGGAGACTTTGTTCCAGTGGATCGCTCTCACCTAACAGAACGTGATTAATTGATTTCCCCCCCCCCCCCACCCCCCCCTCGGGACGGTGGCCATACGTTGATCTAATAGCCAGTCAGGACTCGCCACGGTGCGTTCATCACGCCATCCAGAGAACTCTGCTTTCTAATCAGGCGCCCCACGGGAGCCTCGATGATCCAGATAAGGCCCAGAGGAGGAAGAGGAGGAAGAGGAGGAGGAGGAGGTTTCTCCATAGAGAGCAAAGAACTGCTCGTAGATTGAAGCTTCCACACTGTAAAAAAAAATTGCAAATCTGGGCAAGTTTTTTAAACTGGGTTTGAGTGAAAATGTCTCATTTTACTGGATTTCAGATAAGTTCATTTAAAAATTATATTTCAGCAAAATAAAAGACTTGATTTAAGAGAAGTTCTCTGAAATCAAGACAGCTTTCACTTCTTCTATTGGTGGATTGTTTTCCTTATATTTAAAATACTTTTACTTTGAAATAAGGAAATCAACATCTGCAATTTTCACTTGTTTTATTTGTGGATTTTTTTTTTCTTAAATTAAGATACTTTCAGTTTGAAATAAAAAAAAAAGTATAATTTTCACTTGTTCTTTTGGCAGATTTTATTTTCTTGAAGTAAGATACTTTTACTTTGAAATAATTAAAAAAAATCAGCAATTTTTACTTGTTGTATTTGATTTTTTTTTTCTAAATTAAGATGCTTTTACTTTGAAATAAGTAAAAAACAATCTACCATTTTCATTTCTTCTATTGGCAGATTTTTGTCATGAATTGAGATACTTTTACTTTGAAATAAATAAATAAATCAACAATTTTGACTTGATCTATTAGATTTTTTCCCCCCTAAATTAAGATACTTTTACTTTGAAATAATAGAAAAAACTCAAATTTTCACTTGTTCTATTGGCAGATGTGTTTTCTTGAAGTCGGATACTTCAACTTTGAAATAAGTAATAAAAAAAAAACTTTTTCTCTTAGATGTTATTGGAAATTAAGATACTTTTGCTTTGAAATTAATAAAACTATCTTCAATTTTCACTTGTTCTATTGGCAGATTGTTTTTTTCTTAAATTAAGATACTTTTACTTTGAAATGCATTAAAAAATCTGCCAATAGAACAAGGTAAAACTGTCTTCATTTCAGAGACATTTTCTCTCAAAACAAGTATAAAAAAACTTGGATTTTTTTACAGTGTACATGTAGTAGGCTTTTATTTTGCCCCCTATTTCTTCCTTTTCGAGCCTTTATTCTCTCAAATGAAAGAAGCCAAATAAACAGCGACGTCTGGATCAACACGGCGCCGCCTGCGGCCGGCCGAGCATCGCTTTAGAAAAGCAGGGAGAATAAAAGATGGTAACACTTCATTCTCCTCTAATATCTGTGGAAAACACATTTTGTGAAGATCCGTCCGGCTCCGTAAATTAAGGACGACTCGCTTCAGGTTGTCCCAGATTCCGCATCGCTCTTTCTTCTTCTACTGTTTTTTTTTTTTTTTTCTGTTTCCATTCTGAATGGAGTCACAGAAAGGACAGGCTCACTGTCTGAGTATCTGAATTTAGTGAGTGTATTTAATGAATAGACACTTTTGGAGGATGAAAAGTGGATTTTTGGCTGAAAAAATGACAGTTGGAGGAATATAAGTGTCACAATAAAGGTTTTGGTGAAGAAATGGAAGAAAATGTTCAATAATTCTTGATTAAATACGAAATAGACAGCATACAATGTAAAGAGTGGATAAGATTTTGAGTTTTTGCGTTATCTAGTGTGTTATCACTAGTCTGCAGATAAAAGATGGGCCGAGCTAACGTGATGTCATCCATACACTAACATGGCATCATCCTTAGACTGTATATAAAAAACGGGCGGAGCTAACGTGACATCATCGATAGACTATATAAAAGATGGGCGGAGCTAACGTGATGTCATCCATAGACTATATAAAAGATGGGCGGAGCTAACGTGACGTCATCACTAGACCGTATATAAAAGATGGGCGGAGCTAACGTGACATCATCCATAGACTGTATATAAAAGATGGGCGGAGCTAACGTGACGTCATCCATAGAATATATAAAAGATGGGCGGAGCTAACGTGATGTCATCCATAGACTATATAAAAGATGGGCGGAGCTAACATGACATCATCACTAGATAAATGATGGGCGGAGCTAACGTGACATCATCCATAGACTGTATGTAAAAGAAGGGCGGCGCTAACATGACATCATCACTAGACTGTATATAAAAGAAAGGCGGAGCTAACGTGATGTCATCCATAGACTATATAAAAGATGGGTGGAGCTAACGTGATGTCATCCAAAGAATGTATATAAAAGATGGGCGGGGCTAACGTGACGTCATCCATAAACTATATAAAAGATGGGCGGGGCTAACGTGTCGTCATCCACAGACTGTATATAAAAAATGGGCGGAGCTAACGTGATATCATCCATAGACTGTATGTAAAAGAAGGGCGGAGCTAACATGACATCATCACTAGACTGTATATAAAAGAAAGGTGGAGCTAACGGGATGTCATCCATAGACTATATAAAAAATAGGTGGAGCTAGCATGATGTCATCCATAAACTGTATATAAAAGATGGGTGGAGCTAACATGACGTCATCACTAGATAAATGATGGGCGGAGCTAACGTGACATCATCCATAGATTGTATATAAAAGATGGGCGGAACTAACGTGACGTCTTCCACAGACTGTATATAAAAGAAGGGCGGAGCTGGCATGATGTCATCAATAAACTGTATATAAAGATGGGTGGAGCTAACATGACGTTCTGAAGTCCCGTTTTGAGGATGTGAGCAGGACGTCTCCATCTTGAACACTGTAAACCAGATGTAAATGTGATTGGTGGAACCTGTCATCTGACCGCATCACATGGATAGAGGACTTGCTGTGATTGGTCCATTGATGCTAAAATCAAGCCAATAGATGATTTGTGTTTGTAGAAACCAGTGCTAGAGACCAGAACATATTCTCAAGTACTTTATTTACTCTCTGGAAAATCATCATTTTTGAATGGCTTCCAATGAGAATCCAGCATCATCGCCCCCTGCTGGAATTCCCCCGCTATTACATCTTTTTTTTTGCACTTCATTATCTTCATGTTTTGGCCTGGTAGATCCAGATCTCTCAGGAGGTCATGGACTAGTTTGAGGACGGCGTCTTGTTGAGATGAGCGACCCAGCGTCTCTGAACACGCCGCGCCTGAGGGCACTCGGCCTGAAAAGGGGAATTTAACGCCTCACGGATTACGCCTCGTCTTCAGGGCGATCTGGGAACCCGGTCCCGCCGTCGGATGACGAGCTAAAGAAGCTACGTAGCTTGAAGCTGAACACCGTCATCAGCTGACATTCAGCAGGGATTACAAACCCTCAACATCCAGTGATCAGATCACTGAGCAGATCAATGTCCCATGATCCTCTGGGGGGATCTGACACACAGATGTGGACAAGAAGGCGGCGAGAATCTCCCCAGGTCAGAGGTCATCCGTTAGCTCCAGAGAGTGAAACATGTTCTGTCTTTAAAGCGTCCAATAAAAGCTGTGATTGCCTCTCTGGATTCCAGGAAAGCGGCCCGCTGGTTTGATTCTGTAATTTCACCTCCACGATCAGAGACAAGCTGTGAGGCCTGGTTGCTTGGCAACAGGGCTTCATTCATTCAGCCGTTCCGGTAAAGACTCTGGGTTTTATAGTATTTACACCAGGAATTTTCTGGGTTTTTTTTTTTTAACCCTTTCAGTCAGTTTAGCTATTTTTTTGTTTTCTTCTTTTCTTAGACTGATTTTTTTTTTCTTAATTTGTGTCTTTTTTTAGTTATTTTAAAGTGTTTATGTGTGTGTGTGCGGGCACTTTTCTGTTTAAATTCCAGTCATTTCTTTGTATTTTTTGGAAGTTATTTTGGGGTAATTTTTTTTTCTTTGTTTCCCAGATGTTTGAGCAATTTAAGCTACGTTACTTGTTTTGACACTTTTATAAATTTTAACGGTTCAATCTTTTTTTTTTTTTTTTTTGTAGTTTAAACTGTAGCGTCGCAACAATTCCAATTATTTTTCTTGTATTTTTCATAATTTTTTGGGGGGTGATTCTATAATTTATTTTAATTATGTTATTTATTTTAATTTAATTAATTAATTTATTTATTTTGAGAGTATAACAACTTTGTTTTGAGCACTTTTAGAAATCTTAAAGATTTAATCATTTTTTTGTTGTTAAAACGATTCCAATCATTTTTTTTGTTATATTTTTTAATATTTTTTTGGGTAATTAATTAATTAATTAATTAAAATTATTTATTTATTTACTTTTTTTTGCAATTTTAACAACTTTGTTTTGACACTTTCAGAAATTTTTATAGCTTCAATCTTTTTTTCTACCTATTTGAATATCTTTATTTTTTTTTATTTTATTTTATTTTATTTTATTTTATTTTATTTTATTTTATTTTATTTTCACCTTTTGTGTACCATTTTGAACAGTTTATTTTTTCTTCTTTTCTGGTGATTTGAGTTATATTAGCCTGTTTTGCTTTTGTTTTTTTGTTTTTTTCCTTTTTGAGCTTTAATTTTTATTTTTTGTACAATCTCATACCTTTTTCCACCATTGAAGCCTTTCTTAAACTTTGATATACTTTTTTATTAGCAAATCACATTTTAAAACAGTTTCATCTATTTTTAACCTCCTTTAGCAATTTTTACCATCTTTTTAAGATGGTAAAAAGTTTTGACTAATTTGAGTCATTTTTTTTAATCTCTTTATATTATTCTGTCTTTTATCTGAATAAACCATAGACAGTAAATAAATGGACAGACCTTTCGTGACGTCACCCATAGAGTTCTCAACCGCTGTTCTGAAGACTACAAGCGAGTCCAGCAGGACGTCTCCACATTGAATATTTGAAACCGGATGTAAATGTGATTGGTCCAGCCCGTCACGTGACCGCATCACGTGGACAGAGGAGGTGCTGTGATAGGGCGATTTATGCAAAACTTCAACTCGTAATATAAAATCAACAGATGATTAATGTAAAAATCAGAGTCTGGTGAAGCCAACACAGTTACAGAAACTAGTGATAGAGACCAAAATATGTACTGAAACCAGACGCTTTATATGTTTATTTGCACTCTGAAAATCGGCATTTTTGAATGGGTTCCAATGAGACCCGGGCTCTTTTTGAAACCAGCATCATTGCCCCCTGCTGGAATCTCTCCGGAATTACAGTTTTTTTTGCACTTCCGCATTATCTTCATGTTTTATGAGCGGAGGGTGGCGCCTGGAATAAACCCAGTAAAAACGTGTCCCCTGGCCCTGCCGCTGTGTCCGTCTCTGGTTCGCTTCCCTTATTTTGCACTCCTCAGATTTTTCTCCTGGCTGTAATGAGAGCAGATGTAATTAGAAGCGCTTGGCAGAAAACCCTTCAGAAACAGCAGAAAGCAGCTGGAAGCTCCTCAGCTCCTCCCACTCGCTTTTTATCCAGGATTAGGAGGGAAAACTGCCGCTGAAGAGCAAAAGAGGCTGGAATCTGGTTAAATCTCAATAAAAATATGTTTAAAGAGATGATTTTTAAAGCCTAAATCCTGCTTTAAGTAGTATCCAATCAGATCAATAGAAACGTGAGAAACAGCCTGGAGA
Organism: Salarias fasciatus; assembly: GCF_902148845.1. Lineage (NCBI taxonomy): Eukaryota > Metazoa > Chordata > Actinopteri > Blenniiformes > Blenniidae > Salarias > Salarias fasciatus. The sequence goes on along the minus strand of NW_021941230.1, from coordinate 5,463,847 downwards.
AACGTTTAAAATTAGATTTTAAAAAAGGTAAAATCATGGGTTTAAAGTCAAACCAGTGTGTGAAATGAATTAATTCTCATAATGATTGTCTTATGAAGCGTTTGGTTTTCTAGTTCTGGGTTTTTTTAAATTTTTTGTTTTTATTATTTTTAGTTTAATTTGTATACTTTTTTATTTTATTTTTTTTTTTAGTTTAACAGCTTTTTAAAACTCCACCCAAATAAATTTACTGTATAGTTTGATCTCATGACAACAAACATAGCTTTTTTAAGCACTTTGGTGAAGCTGAGGTTGTTTTATTAATTTACTTGACTTCAGTTACATCTGCACTGCAAAAAAATCCAAATCTGAGCAAGTTTTTTAAACTAGTTTTGAGTGGAAATGTTGCTTATAAACTTGTTTCAAAATAAAAGCATCTTAATTGAAGAGAAAAATCAGCCAATAGAAGAAGGTCAAGCCATCTTGATTTTTTCTTAAATCAAGTCTTTCTATCTTGATGAAGTATAATTTTTAAGCAAATTTATTTTAAATAAAAATAAAATGAGACATTTTCACTCAAAAGAGTTTAAAAAACTTGCTCAGATCTGGATTATTTTTTGCAGTGTGTAAATCTAACATCCAAAACTTGGTTTAAAATGTTGCACAGTGAGAGAAAAATCCATAAATTATCCAGAAAAAGGGACTAAATTAACCCTAAAATATGCTTGAATATCTGAAACGAGCTTAATCTCAGCTAAAAATGACCAAAAACAGAGAAAATAGAAAGATTCAGAATTGTTAAAACCTGTTAAAAATGAGCTCAAACAGACACATTTTGCCATTATGGCTGAATCTCAAAATCAGTAGAGTGAACAAAATGAGCTGAAAAACCAAAATGACGTCAAATAGTTCAAATATTAAAAAAAAAATCGAAATGGGGGAAAAAAATCTTTAAAATTAGCAATAAAAACTTGAAACTTGCTTAAAAGTTGTCAAAATTCTTGCCGAGAGTGAAAATGAGCCGCCTCATAAAGAAGTTTCCTACAGTAGTAGAAAAAAGGTGAAACTAGCTTAGGATTTTTTGAAATTGGTAAAATTTGGGGATTTTTTTGCAAATATTGCTAAATAATAAGAAACAAATAATAAACTCCTCGCCTCTCGTCTAACTTTACCGTTGTCGATCGTTGATTTTCTCGACCAAACTGATTTCTTCCTCCGTCTTTTTTTTCTTTTCCAGAGAGGCCGACAGTCATCGACGTGGGGATTTACGTCAACAGCATCGGCCCGGTATCGTCCATCGACATGGTGAGTTCCCTCGGTTCTCTCTCTCTCTCTCTCTGCCACTGGTGGATGTTTTATTTATTTATTTTTTCTTGATACGTTCAAATCTGACGTTCGGATTTGTTCTATTTTGATTTGATTTGAAAAATGATGAAGAACGACACCCGACAAGACTATGTTCTACAAATACTAGCATTAGCTAGCTACCACGTGGTAATGCTAAGCTAAGTTAGCCATGCTTCCTCCTATATTTTTAAAATGACTGATTGGATATGTTTTAAAAAAATCAATCTCAGAACTAGTTCAGAACTGACGCTGGGAATAACGTTAGCATTAGCTTGTAGCTACACGATTTGCATCTGTTTCGTGGTCGCAACTGCTAGCATGCTATTGCTAGCTTAGCTTTTTTCCCCACTCTGAAAGCAACTCAATCTCTTGCAGTCATGCTCATTATTCCCTCTGAAGCTGATCCACTCCTTCTAATCTGAGCCTCTTTTGCTTTATTTTCCCATGATGCCATTCTCCTTTCCCTCAGTAACGATCGCACAGATTTTTTTTTACTAATTTCAAAGTAAAAGTATCTTAATTTAAGAAAAAAAAAATCTGCCAACAGAACAAATGAAACTTTTCTTGATTTCAGAGAATTTTCTCTTAAATCAAGTCTTTCTATCTTGATGAAATACAATATTTAACTGAATTTATCTTAAATCAAGTAAAATGAGACAACTTCACTCAAAACAAGTTTAAATTACTTGCTCAAATTTGGATTTTTTGCAGTGTGCATAGCAGGTCGCCTGGCCAGTGTTATGGGTTATCTGGTTCCCGTGTTAATGAGTGACTGTTTTCTGTGTAAACACATTTCGGTAACAGTAGATGTTAAAAAAAGACTCACAAACGACTCGAAACTTAAAACATTTACTGCAACTGTAGAAAACCCGACGTTCACTGGAACAGCTACAAGTTTCAGTCAGGATTTCAACATCTGTTGGTCATAAGTTAGCACGGACACCAGTTAATTCGGAACACCTGAAGGTGGAGCGGAGCCCCGAGACACGGAGACGCGCCGCGACTCCGGCCGGGCGAACGCCCGCTCCTTGGGCAGCATCTCATGGACATGTTGGAACATTTTTTGAGCAGATATCCATCTTATATTTGGGCGAACCTTGTTTTACAGTGTAAAGAGATTAAGGCCCAATCCCATTTCTCTTCTTTTGCCGAAAAGAATGTTTTTCTTACATTTTAAATCTTTACTCATTGAGAAAATACTTACATTTATCAACTCCTTTCGTTGCGGACGCCGCCATCTTGCCGATCATGGAAGGCTTTCTGGGAAATCTGTCATCCAGTGGCGGCCGGTGGCGAGGGGCGCTTGTTTTGCCCGCCTACACCACGAGTGGCGGGCGGGGTTAGTTCACTTCCGCATTGGCGGGAGCGCTCGTTTCCACACCCGCGCATTCCAAACACAACAGATAGACGATTATTTTCAATAAACTGGTTTCTTCAACACCGCCCGCCTGGAATGTGCGGGTGTGGGAACGAGCGCTCCCGCCAATGCGGAAGGGAACTAATGCCGCCCGTCAGTCACGGTGTAGGCGGAGGGGTAGGGCCAAGGGGTGAAATGGGATTCAGCCTTAATCCATTGAGATCGGAGGTTTAGCCTTTCTGACCCGTTTTTCTAACTCCTCTAAACTTTTGGAACACGACCGCCTGGAGCGAGAAACGGTGGAATTACTGGAATCAGAGCAACTTTTTTTGAGAAGTGTTTCCATTGTCAGCGTAGCGGCGCCTCCTGCAGTGGGGCAGTGGGTCAGCAGGCAGTTTGTTTGTGGGGGTGATTGTCCTCTCCGTCCAAACCGATTGGTCCCCCGGGGTCCGACTGGACTCCAGTCACAACTCCTTTATGTCACAAACTGTTTCTTCAATCTCCGACCCACTTTGACGGCACGACGACTCCCGTCCTCGCCCGTCGCCGCGGCAACGGGAACGGCCGAAGGCGAGGTCACTCAGGACAAGCGGGGATGAAGAGGCGGGAAGTCAGCTGATAGAAACCAAAGCAGACAGTTAAACACTACAAAAAATGAAGGCCTGAGCAAGTTTTTACAACTAGTTTTGAGTGAAAATGTCTCATTTTACTGGATTTAAGATAAATTTACTTAATATATTTAAGTAAAGTAAAGTAAGATAAATTTACTTAAATATATTTTTATCAAGATAGAAAGACTTGATTTAAGAGAAGTTCTCTGGAATCAAGACAGTTTTCACTTCTGCCATTGGTGGATTTTTTAATTCAGAAATTCAGATACTTTTACTCTGAAATAAGTACAGAAATCCAGTTTTCACTTGTTCTATTAGCTTATTTTTTTGCCCTTAAATTAAGATACTTTTACTTTGAAATTATAAAAAAAAAAACACAGTTTTCACTTGTTATATTGATGGATTTTTTTTTTTGCTTAAATTAAGATACTTTTACTTTGAAATAAATAAAAAAAATACAATTTTCACCTGATCTATTGGCAGATTTGTTTTTACTTAAATTAAGATACTTTTACTTTGAAATAAATAAATAAATCTATCAATAAAAGTGAATCAAGTAAAATGAGACATTTTCACTCAAAACAACTTTAAAAAACTTGCTCAGATTTAGATTTTTTTGCAGTGTAATAATGACACAACAGTTCAATACAGGAGCCCACAGTTCTTTGAAATTAAGAATAATCTCCACCATTTCAAAAGTTTGCGACTCTAAAACTGCATCTCCTCCTACAAAATAGACAAACAAACAAACCGAGTTCACTGTAATACTTGACAAGTATATATTTTACATATTCATATACATTCATATACATATATATTCAACCAGCTTTTATTTTGACAGGTTCAGTGCAGTCAGGTTGTTTCGGTGGTTCGGTTTGCATCAGTTCATGGCGGCAACAATGTTTGATACTCAGAAGAAAAAAGTACTTTTTGTTACTTCAGTATTTTTAAAATCGGACACTGCAGTGAAAATGTGACCCAACAACTTTCACTTGAGCAGGAAAATCAGTACTGTTATTCAAGTAGTGGAGCTGAGGACTTTTTCCTCCACTGAAAATCACACAACAAATGTAGAGCTGTCAAAGTTTTATCATCAAATAACTCGGGCTGTGAAAGGATTTTTTTTTTATTTTTTTTTTTTTACGATTAATCACAGTATTTCCGTAGTTAATCAGGATTAATCTCATTATATCCATAGTTAGTCAGGATTAATCTCATCATTTCCATAGTCAATCAGGATTATTAACATCATCTCCATAGTTAATCAAGATTAATCTCATTATTTCCATAGCTAATCAGGTTTAATCTCATTATTCCCATAGTTAATCAGGATTAATCACATTATCTCCATAGTTGATCAGGATTAATCTCATTATTTCCATAGTTGATCAGGATTAATCTCATTATTCCCATAGTTAATCAGCATTAATCTCTTTATTTCTGTAATTAATCTGGATTAATCTCATTATCTCCATAGTTAATCAGGATTAATCTCATTATCTCCATTGTTAATCAGGATTAATGTCATTATTTCTGTAATTAATCTGGATTAATCTCATAATCTACATAGTTAATCAGGATAAATGTCATTATCTCCATAGTTGATCAGGATTAATCTCATTATTTCCATAAAAATGATCAAGCAGTAGTGAAACTGACAGCAGGCAAACTGCTTATTTATGTTCTGATCTCTTTAAATGCAACATTTCCTCCTCTGTGTAGCATTTTAAACATCAATAATTAAATTAATTAATCCCAGAGATGAATGAAAAGCAACAAAATATGTGTTAAAAAAAAAAAAAGTTTTTGTGCAAATGAAGTATAACCCGACACCTCGGAGTGGAACAAACACCTGAGAGGAGCTGCTGCTTTTTAACATCAGCTCCAAAAAAATAAAAAATAAAAACCTCAAGAATAGAAAAGACTTTATTTATCTCAACATGGAGAAATTTACAGTTACAGGGGGCAGGTTATTTTTCAAAAAGTTGCATTTCTTCCTCCGTTTCCATGGAGACCCAGTGAGTTTTTTTTCAATATGTTACTTTTTTCTCTGTTTCCATGGAGACAGTTTTGTTGTTGTTTTTTTTATAAAAAGTTGCCTTTTCCGTCATCTCCAGGGTCAGTCTTAGCATTTTCAAAAAGTTGCGTTTTCTAGTCTGAACACTGCCGTCATGTGACTCCACCTTGGATGGTGACACTAGTTTTTCCACGGAGTCGGAGCTTTTTGAAAGAGTTGTTTTTGTTCTCCAGGGTCACTTCTTTCAATAAGTTGCATTTTCTTTCCTCATTTCCATGAAGGCTGAGTCAGTTTTTTTTTAATAAGCTACACTTTTCTCCATTTCCATGGAAACTGACTCGATTTTTTCATTTGTGTGGTTTTCCCAAAAAAAGCTGCATTTTTTTTTTTTTTTTTTTGTCATTTCCATCGAGAGCTTCAGCATTTTCAAAAAGTTGCACCTTTTGAAACAACACAGAATGTTAAAAACCGACACCGCGGCAGTTTTTATACTGTTTCTGATTGTTGACATCTCATAAAAATGTCACACGTAAACAGTTTATCTGTTAATTTCTGGACAAAATGCACAGTTCAGCCTATGTTTTCATTTTTGTTTGTTTTTATTTTGCAATTTTTTGTTTTTATTTTACAATTTTTTGTTTTTATTTTACATTTTCTTTGTTGATGTATTGACAAATACACACGATGGAAAAGTGTAGATGTATTTACTTACCAACAAATGTCACACCAAAACAGTTTGTTCATTTCTGGCCAAATACACACTGCAAAAAATCCAAATGTGAGCAAGTTTTTTAAACTTGTTCTGAGTGAAAATGTCTCATTTTTACTGGATTCACTTTTATTGTGATTTTATTTCATCAAGATAGAAAGACTTGATTTGAGAGAAGTTCTCTGAAATCAAGACAGTGTTACCTTCTTCTTTTGGTGGAATTTTTTTTTTTCTTCAATTGAGATACTTTTCATTTGAAATATAAAAAAAAAATCTGCCAATAAACAAGATAAAATTGCCTTGATTTCAGAGAATTTCTCTTCAATCAAGTCTTTCTATCTAGATGAACTATCATTTTTTTAAGTGAATTTATCAGAAATCAAGAAAAATAAGACATTTTCACTCAATAAAAGTTTTAAAAACATGTTAAGATTTTGATTTTTTGCAGTGTGTTTCATAAATTAATTAATAAAAATGTCACATGGAAACAGTTTATTTGTTGATTTCTGGACAAAAAAACATGGTGGAAAATTGTAGGAATATTTAGATACCAGCAGAAAAGTTTCACACAAACAGTTTCTTTGCTGATTTCTGGACAAATCGGCATTATGGAAAAGTCAGTTCAGCTTCTGTTTTTATTTTTATTTTTAAGTCTTTGAAGGCGTCGGTTTGGATTAGTCTGAACTGAAACCTCAGCTGTCTCCATTAGATAGATGAATCTGTTTCCATGACAACAAAACCAACAAACAGGCGTGGAGGAAGAGTGACTGTCCTCCTTTCTGATATTTCCATTCTGTTTTCAGCCAGATCCAGAGCTTCTCTTTCTTTTCTTTTCTTTCTTCTGTTCCTCGTCTATCCAGAGACTCAGTCTCATTTATTTTCTCAACTCCTCCACTAGTCCAGGTTCCAGATCGAGGCGCTCCAGTCCCCCGAAGACATTAATCACCCGGTAATTTAAAAAAAAGAAAAGTCACAACCAGGTTTTCACCGGCAGATAATTCAGCCCCCCCGCGTCCCCTCCGTCTTTCCAGGATTTTCCTACCGACCCAAAACGCAACACAGGTCACGGCAATTCAACGCTGACTCACAGCAACGGTTTCTTTGTCCTTCTGTTTACAGACGGTTCAGTTTGAGGCAGGCGAGAGGATTAAAGAAAAAAAAGAAGAGGAAGAAAAGCTGTTTTTTTTTTTTTTTTTATAGAGTTTGAAGGTTTTTAATTGAATTCTCTCTCCCTGCAAAGACAAGAGGCTGAGTTGCTGAAATGAATGGATTATTTAAGCAGAGAGCAAAAAGTAAACATGAGGTGTGAATGAGGATGCTGTGTCTGCCGCGTTTCCATGGAAACGGGTGTTGTTTTCAAAACCTTACTGACATAAAAATGCAAGAACTAAGCATTTTCAGCGACTCTTAAAGGTGCATTAAGGAGTTTGCACGTTTTATGTGAAACAGCGGCCCCTGCAGGCCTTGGACGTAACTGCAGCTTAGTGAAACGCTCGTGTCGGCGTGCGTCCATGTACGTGCACGGAAGAGGAGTGCTGGAGTTGTGGCAGTGCTAGAAGCCGGTCTTTTCTTACTTTCTGGAAGCTCCATCCTCAATACTGCTCAGTTGTTGCTCGCTAAGCGTCTGGCGGAGTAATGGCGGACAAAATGAAACCTAAGGAAATCAGGTCAGCCGGAGGGCGCATAACGTCACATCATCTCAAATTCTCATTAAAAAAATGCTGGTGCCGGACCGACGCTGCAACTTTCAAGTGACAATTTAGCGCTGTTAGCGGTACTTGCAATGAATATGTCAGGGCACATTGTGCACATCATTGAATATTTGTAACATATTTATGGTGGAAAATAAGTATTTTTAAAGTTGAAAAACTCCTTAATGCACCTTTAATGATTGAAGTGGTTGAGTTAGGTTAAAACAAAAAAAACTACGTAAACTGAAATTAAAGTGATTTTTGGTGAAGAAAACAAAATTATAGAGGATACACTGCAAAAAATTACAAATCTGACTGAGTTTTTTTGAGCTTCACTGAGTAAAAATGTCTGATTTTACTGGATTTAAGATAAATTCACTGTTACGACCAGCTCGTTTGGGAGACGGGTGAAGGCAGTAACATAAAGACCACAGATTGAATGTGGAAATTAAAGTTATTTATTTAACAAAAGTAAGACCAAACGGTAACAAAAAGAGACTCTAACCTAGAGTTGTAAAACCAAAACACAAATCCAAAAGGTAACTAAAAACAGATAATATAGAAAAACTCAAAGGATTCCTGAAGCCAAACACAAACCAAAAGGATAATTCAAAACACAGAACCTAAACTACAAATAGTCAAACCAAAACGAGTGCCTCACTACCAAACACAATACTATTTCAGAGTTCAAGAGGCACGAGAGCATGGCGAGCTACAGCCAGCTCCAGTCTGTGTCTTGTTGGCTGCTTTTATCCCCTCAGCTGCTCCGCAGGGTTGGTTGACGAGGTGCTCTTGGGCCAGGCTCCCCAGGTGTAGGCAATGGAGACGATTCCTGCAGCAGCAGCAGCCTGGGATCACGCACTCTGACAGACACACACACTCACATGGGGGGAGGGGGGAGAACTGAGAATACGGCGACGGCCGTAACATTCACTTAAATATTATATTTCATCAAGATAGAAAGACTTGATTTAAGAGAAGTTCTCTGAAATCAAGACAGTTTTACCTTCTAGTGGTGGATTTTTTGTTCTTGTTTGCTCTTGTTTGCTCTTGCTCTTGTTCTTGTTAGTTTAAGAAAATAAGTGATCGCCTAATTAACTCTAAACACCTAATTAATTCTAAAGCTGTCCGACCGGACGGATCCTCGTCACAAACGTCGATATCACACACACACACTGTCTTCCTCCACGCTGTGTGTGTCCGCTCCATCGACTCTGCGCTCCATGGAGAGTCCATCCTATTGAGATTGAATTGGATTGTGCGAGGTTATGTTTTCCGCCGGGCGTCTATGGTGGCCCAGAAGGGACAACAACACAACGCAACACAACAACATCAAGCCACAGCACTACTTTTTGTTTAGTTCTGAGTTTTTGTCATTTTTTGACTTTTTGTTGTGGCTTTTTGTTGTTGTGTTGTAGCCATTATTGTACTCTGACTTTTTGTAGTGTTGTGAGGTTTCATTGTTTTGTTATGACTTTCTGTTGTTGTTGTGATGTTTTGTTGTTATGTTGTGACATTTTGTTGTTTTGTTGTGACTTTCTGTTGTTGTTCTGATGTTTTGTTGTTGTGTTGTGACGTTTTGTTGTTGTCAGATCAGGTGTTCTTGAAGAAATGCGCTGCTCCGTGCACGTGAAAGATGACCATAATAATAACAAAGACGTGCACGTCGGTGGAGGATTTACTCTGCTGCACTCAGAGGATGGAGGGATGGAGGGATGGAGGGAGGAGGTGGTGAATAATTGAGTCGATGGAGATTGAAGGACCCCCCGACTCCTCAAGGAGATGGATGAGGCTATTTCTGTGGCAGCAACACACACACACACACACACACACACACACACACACACACACACACACACACTCTCCATCCATCTGTGTACAAAACACACTATTTTGTACGATTCATAATAGCTGGAATTCTCCTCCGAGTTGTTTTTGAAAACGATGTAAACATCATGAGCTGGAGACGTAAACACAATAAACATGGAACAACAAAACATAGAACAACCTATCTACACTGTAAAAAATCTACATCTGGTTTTCTGGTTTTGCGTGAAAACGTCTCATTTTAATGGATTGAAGATCAATTCCCTGAAAAATTATATTTCATCAAGATAGAAAGACTTGATTTATGAGAATTTCTCTAAAATTAAGACAGTTTTACCTTCTTCTATTGGCTGAGTTTTCCTCTTAAATTAAGATGCTTTCACTTTGAAATAATTAAAAAAAAAAATCTTCCAATAGAACGAGTGAGAAATGTACATTTTTTTAAAACTTATTTCAGAGTAAAAGTATCTTGATTTAAAAAAAAATCTTCCAATAATACAAGTGAAAATTGTAATTTTGTTACTTATTTCAAAGTAAAAGTGTTTTAAGAAAAAAAATATTCCAATACAACAAATGAAATTTCTAGATTTTTTTTTACTTATTTCAAAGTAAAGTATCTTAATTTTAGTAAAAAAAAAAATATTCCAATGAAACAAGTGAAAATTGTAGATTTATTTATTTATTTTAAATTAAAAGTATCTTAATTTAAAAAAAAATATCCCAATAAAACAAGTGAAAAATTTATTTTTTTACTTATTTCAAAGTAAAAGTATTTTAATTTAAGAAAAAAAAATTCTTTCAATGGAACAAGTGAAATTTGTAGATTTTTTTTAACTTATTTCAAAACAAAAAAAATTAATTTCATCATAATTTCTGTCATGAAAAATTAACTTTTATGAAGTTTTAACATTTTTAGTTTGTGATGGAAAAACTGCAGTGAAGTAGACAGGGCCGTCCACAGTTAACATGGGGTCTATGTATCTTATATCTATGCTCGTCCTGCTTATGCTGTTATACAGGTTCCGGGGTAAAGTGAAGTCCAGTGTTTTTGGCAGATGGAACGACTAATATTCCTAATATAGAAGTCCTGCTTAGTGCAGCAGGTGACGAAACAGCCGATTATTGACTCCGGTAGGCTGAAAATAAGATACAGATACTTCTCCTTTAATGCACCTTTAAATTCAGTGGAATGACGTCATCACGTCACATGATTCGCCAGTGATTTCATGACAGGCCTGTTTCTTTTTGTTTATTTGGTTTTAATTTTTAACTGAAGTTAAAAATAGTTTGCATTTGACAAATTTGGAAAATGTAATTTTTGAAAATATCGTCTGAAAATTCAGTGTTTTTTTTTTTAAAGTCATTGATCCATTTTTCACGATTCTATTCGATCGTTTCTACCCCTGTTCTGCTAAAAGGATGCATTTTCTTCTCTTTACACTAAAAGTTTCTCCACTGAATAAAACATGCAAAAAAGAAAACTATAAGAAAACACACAAGTAGATAAAAATCAGCAAAATGACTCGCAAAAATAAATAAACGAGCTAAAACGGAGCGATTTTGGTTGTTATATCAACCTAAATCCAAGCAGCTTCACTTCTTTCTTTTTTTACTGCATTCACTTTATTCCTTTTATCTTTTTTTATCAAAGGAGTCTGAAAACTATTTTTACCCTCAGAAGTGGAAATCCACATAAAATATGCCGGCGCTGTTAAAAATAAACAACATATGCAGGAAGGAGAGAAGAGAAGAAGAGAGAAGAAGCAGCTTCTCCTGCAGGATTCCAGGATAACGAGCTGCAGCCTGCAGTACCCTCTGCAGCCACACGGGGCACATCCAGGAAGATTTACTCCTGCATTCTCCATCGTTCCAGGGAGGTCAGGGTGGGGGGGGGGTGGGGGGTGGGGGGGGTGGGGGGGTTGCAGAGGTCACTGAGGGGTCAGGGTGAGGTCAGAGGTCAGTGTTGGAGGTTTAGGAGTAGTTTATAAGGTTTAGGAGTAGAGGAACGTTCTGGAAGAAACAGCTTCATCAGCTGGAGTCTGATTCTACAGGGTTCTGTGGTTCTGCTGGTCTCCTGAGATCTGATTGGCGGAAGCAGTCACTTCTCTCTCTCTCTCTCTCTCTCTCTCTCTCTCTCTCGTGCTCTCTCTCTCTTTTGCTGTCCCTCTCTCTCTCTTGCTCCCTCTTGCTCTCTCTCTCCTGCTCTCACTCTCTCTCTCATTCTTGCTTTCGCTTGCTCTCTCTCCCTCTTTTGCTCTCTCGTTCTCTCTCACTCTAACTCCTCTCTCTTGCTCTCTCCTGTTCTCTCTCTCTCTTGTTTGCTCTCTTTTTCTCGCTCTCTCACTTGCTCACTGTCATTGGCTCTCTCACTCCCTCTCTCTCCCTCACTCTCTCTCACTCCCTCTCTCTCACACTCTCTCTCTCTCCCTCCCTCTCTCAGTCTCTCTCTCTCACTCTCACTTGCTCGCTCTCTCTCTCTGTTGCACTTGCTCACACTCTCTTTCACTCTCTCGCCACTCTCCCTCTCTCTCTCTCTCACTGGCTTGTTCTCGTTCTCTTTCTTGCGCTCTCTCTCTTGCTTCGTCTGTCGCTCGTTCTTGCCCATTCTTGCTCTCGCTTGCTCTCTCTCTTTCTCGCTTACTTGCTCTCTCTCTCTCCAGCACTTGCGCTCACTCTTGTTCTCTGTCTCGCTCGCTCTTGCACTCTCTCTTTCTGTAGCTCTCTTTTGCTCTCTCTCGCTGCCTCGCTCTCCTCGCACGCTGTCTCTCTTGCTCGTCTTTGCTTTCTCTGTCGCTGTCTTGCTCTCTCTCGTTCTCTCTCTCTTCCTCTCGCTCACTCATTTTCTCGCTTGCTCTCCCTCCCTCCCTCTGTCTCTCTCCCTCCCTCTCTCTCTCTCTCTCTCTCTAAAGTCTCCTCTGATCCGCTCGTCTCCAGATAACAGCTGTTTTTCGCTCGCCCACCTCCTGCTGTGTCTGGAGAACATCTGGATGGCCGACCTCCTGACCTTTAGGGGAGGGAAACAGATGTCCAGAGGTCGTTTGAACACATCTGTCAGAAACCTCAAGCTGCCTTGAATTCAGAGGAGAAAAACAAACTCGACATTTTAAACAGCTTGTGCTGAAAATATTCTATTTATTTATTGATACTCTCTCTTCAATTACAACAGTTTTAAGACAGAAAATAAATGTGGGAGTGAGAGGTCTGTCTCCTGACTGTCTAAACCCACTCTGAGGGAACCGAAACGACAGAGCCGTCACTCTGACGCACTTTTTAACACGGTCTAAGTGACTCTGCGTCGCTTTTCTCGCCCCTGACCTTCAGCGAAGCGACTCGTTTGGAAAAGGTCGCCGTCCGGAGCTAATTGGGTAAAACCGAGCTGGCGTTCGGCGCTTTAATGACGCCGTTGGTGTTAGGTTACATAACTGTCACGCCCGACCTTTAGAGGAGGGCGACGCTTGTCGAAACCAGGGAGGATGTGTGAGGAACGCCTCGGATGGAGGTTTTTTTTGGCTCGGCAGCACCTCCTGTAGGTGAGTTGTAGGATCACTGACTCACTGTTAATGCAAATTTCTGAAAATGCTTGGACTCCGTCTCCATGGAAACCAGGGAAAATACAACATTTTTATAAATACTTGGGCTCCATCTCCATGGAAACGGGGGAAAATGCATTTTTTTTTTAAAAAGTTGGGCTCTGTCTCCATGGAAACCAGGAAAAATACTTTTTTTTATAAATGTTTGGGCTCCATCTCCATGGAAACGAGGGTATTTGCAACTTGTTGAAAACAGTTGGACTCTGTCTCCATGGAAACGGGAGTAAATGTAACTTTTTAAAAACAGTTGGTCTCCGTCTCCATGGAAACACGGAAACTGCAACTTTTCAAAAAAAAGACTTGAACCGTCTCCGTGGAAATGGTTGAAATGCAACTTTTCAAAACATTTTAGGGGTCCGTCTCCATGGAAACGAAGGAAACTGCAACTTTTCAGAAAACGCTTTGACCCTGTTTCCATGGAAACGGTGGGAAACCTAACTTTCCATGTCTGCCGTTGTATCAACAATCGGATCCCCTGGACTCGGCAGTTTTATAGCTGGCCGTCGCCATAGTAACAGTCCACCTTGGTCATGGGTTCACTGTTTCCGCCGTTGCCGTGGAAACAGACATCATTTTCATTACATCCCCACATAAACAGTGTTTTATTTCCGCATTATCAGAGGAGTCATTATTATTATTGCTGCTGCTGCTGGTGAGGATTCATGATTCATCCTCAACACTTTACAGAATGAAGAAATGATGCAGCTTTCATCTCTCATTAAATAAATGATCAGTGTTGAGTGTTGGAGAATCAGTGGATGTGATGAGAGAAGCTGATGACACTTTACTTCGCTCTTTCTCTTGCTCTCTAGCTCTCTCTCTCTCTAGCTCTCTCTCTCTCTTGCTCTCCCTCTTGCTCTCTTGCTCTCTCTGTTGCTCTCTTGCTCTCTCACTCTCTTGCTTTCTCTCTTTCACTCACTCTTGCGCTCTCTCTCACTTGCTCTCTCTCTCTTGCTCTCTTGCCTTGCTCTCTCTCACTCTTTCACTTTCTCTCTCTCTTCCACTCTTTCACTTGCTCTGGCTCGCTCTCACTCTCTCGCTGTCTCACTTGCTCTCTCTCTTGCTCTTGCTCTCCCGCTCTCTCTTGCTCTCTCTTCTACTGTTGCTCTCTCACAGTCTCTTGCTCTGTCACTCTCTCTCTTGCTCGTTCACTCTCTCTCTCACTCTCTCCCAGTCTGTTGCTCTGTTACGCGCTCTCTTGCTCGTTCACTCCTTCTCTCTCACTCTCTTGTTCTCTCGCTCTCTCACTTGCTCTCTCTCTTGCTCTTTCACTTGCTTTTGCTCACTCTCTTGCTCTCTCACTCTCTCACTTGCTCCCATTCTTGCTCTTGCTCTCTCTTACTCTGTTGCTCTTTCACTTATTCTTGCTCTCTCAATCTTTCACTTGCTCTTACTCGCTCACTCTCTCTCGCTCTTTCACTTGTTCTTACTGTCTCGCTCTCTCTTGCTCTCGCTTAATTTGCAATCTCTCGCTCTCTCACGTGCTCTTGCTCTCTTGCTCTCAGTCGCTTGCTCTCCCGCTTTCACTTGCTCTTGCTCTCCCTCACTCTTTCACTTGCTCATACTGTCTTGCTCTCTCTCTTGCTCTCTCGCTTTCATTTGCGCTCTCTCGCTCTCTCACTTGCTCTCGCTCTCTTGCTCTCTCGCTTGCTGTCTCACTCTGGCTCGGTCTCTGTCCTTCTCTCTCTTGCTCTCTTGTTCTCCCACTCTTGTACTTTCTCTCATTCTCTGTCGCTCTCTCTCCCTCTTTCTTGTTCGCTCACTCCCTTGCTCTCTCTCTCCTCCTCTCCCCATCTCTCTCTCTCTCTCTCTCTCTCTCTCTCTCTCTCTCTCTCTCTCTCTCCTGTACATTGATGAATATTTCATCTTCCTCTCCAGAGCAGGACTCACCCTTAATGTTTCATTAACATCATAATATATATTTCAATTTATTCTCAAATGTTAACGGGAAATGGCACCACACACACACACACACACACACACACACACACACACACACACACACACGCACACGCACGCGCGATTACATCATTTTCAGGTCTGTTTTCCGAGTTTCTCTCTGGAGCTCCGGCAGGACCGGCTCTGTCATGTCGCCGCTCTTCACCTCCAGGCTAAATGCCACACGACACGACGTCCGTGCACGTGTGAGTGCGTGTGTGTGTGTGTTGGGTTAAAGATGAGATGCGTTCAGGTCACAATCTTGAGGCAACGGAGAGAAATGTGCAATTTTCTGCAGGCGTCAGCAGTAAAAGCAGGATTTTCTGTCACAGTTTAGGACATCTGGTTTTGAACAGCTCAAAGCCTCCCAGACTTCCGCAGCTACTTCCTGTTTGTGTTTTGTAGAGTTTTTCCTGACTTTTCTGAGTGAGGGGAATATCTGCCTGTTAGTGTTTAAATAATCAGCATTTGTGTTTAATATTCAGTCTGTGAAATGTTGCTGAGTTTCATTTGTTCCAGCAAATTCTGTCACTGTTGTGCTAACTGTTAGCATGTCAATGGGTTTTCCCATAGAGGTTAGCACAAAGCTAGCGGGACTGTTGAAATTTACTGTGTTTCACGGCGTCTCGTCCGTGACCAAAGCAGAATACAGCCTTTAGAGGATGAATCTGACAGTCAGGAGACATTTCTCTGCTCCATAGAATACCAGAATACCTTCAGCCAGAATTTAGACCCTCATTGGAAGCTGTTGGAAGTGTTTAGAGGCTGTTATTTCTGCAAAAGGAGGATTTAGTAATTATTGATGACATTTTTCTGTTGTGCCCAAATTTATGCACCTGCCTACTTTTGTTTAGGTAATTATTGCACGCTTTCTGTTAATCCCATAAACTTCATTTCACTCCTCAAACATCACTGTATCTCTCTGCTGTATGATGTATATAACTGAAACTGCTGATAAAGGAAAATCTTGAAAATGATCAGGGATGCCCAAACTTTTTCATACCACTGCTCTATGCACATATATTTATGCATATGCAGCTCTCACTGCTGATTGACTGTCAGGCCTCTGAGTGTAACCAATCAGACGGAGCAGTGGGCGGGGCCATGCTGGAGGCAGAGTAGAGGCTGCAGCAGGACCGACTCCAGCTAATCGTAATGGCCAGGATGCTAATCACTGATCTAATCCTGAAGAATCAAGAAGACAAATTTCTATCCACCGCACAGATGCATTCTGGGAGAATGGCTTTGTTTGGGAAGTGAAGTGAAGAGGAAAGCCAATATAGATGTGTTTATGTTGTGAGAATTAACATATATCCCAGGGATCAAATTTTCCAAGAGCCTGTTCGATGGAGATATTTATTCCAGCTTCGGTTTGTCCTGAGTCAGTGATCAGTGCTGGAGTTTGAATCCCTCCTCTGTCTGCAAGCCGCAGTGCTTAAAATATTCATTCTGATATTCTGAATATTTAGACTTTTCTCTTTTTTTTTTGGGGGGTTCATTCAGAAAACTAGAGAAGCGAGGAAGGAATTCCAGACGTCTTCTAATCTCTTTCGCTGACGTAATCGACTGAATCCACACCAATAGCTAGGAAAAAGATAAAATCAATTTTTGAACTGACCAACAGGAAACGCTACATTTATCTAAATTATTCAAATGTAACCGTAGATAGCATTTCTAGATCTATTCACATACATCGACTGACATAGACGTATGTGAATAGATGTCCATTTAAAATGACTGTCAAGGGCTCTCTGGCCATAGCTCTGTCCCACCATGTGTCACGCTCTGCACCAATCAGGTTCCTTATTTCTGTAAACAAATTCCATTGCATTTAGTGTTTTATTCTCTCTAATGATAAAACTGCGTTGTGAAAGTAATCCGATTACCCGTTACTGAAACTAGTAACTGTTTATCTTAACACCGTTACTCCCATCACTGTTTTTGTTGTAATTCGATAATGTTGTTAAATCTTCGCTTAAGATCACTTCCTGTCTGTCAGGAGTCTGTCAATACTGGTGAATAAGTCATTCCACAAGAACTCAGCGTGCGGAAGATTTTATTTTTTATTTTTTTTGAAGTTACACAATATCCACCGAGATGGAGCCCAAATGTTTTTAAAAAAGTTGCATTTTCCATCATTTCCACAGAAATACACTGCAAAAAATCCAAATCTGAGCAAGTTTTTTAAACTTGTTTTGAGTGAAAATGTCTCATTTTACTGGATTTAAGATAAATTCACTTAAAAATTATATTTGATCAAGATAGAAAGACTTGATTTAAGAGAAGTTGTCTGGAATAAAGACAGTTTTACTTTCTTCTATTGTTTGATTTTTTTTTTTACTTATTTCAAAGTAAAAGTATCTCAATTTAAAAAAAAAATCTGCCAATCGAACAAGTGAAAATTTTCTTGATTTTTTGTTTTATTATTTATTATTTATTATTATTTTATTTTGAGTGAAAAAGTTCTCTGGAATCAAGACAGTTTTTACTTGTTCTACTGGCAGATTTTTTTTTACTAATTTCAAAGTAAAAGTATCCTAATTTAAGAAAAAAATATGCAAAAAGAACAGTGAAAATTGTAATTTTTTAAACTTATTTCAAGCAAAAGTATTTTAATTTAAGAAAAAAAACTGGAAAAATAATAAAAATATAAAAAATAAAAATAGAACAAGTGAAAATTGTAGCTTTTTTTTACTTATTTCAAAATAAAAGTATCTCAATTTAGGGGAAAAAAAATCTCCCAATAGAAAAGTGAAAATTGTAATTTTTTTCAACTTATTTCAAAATAAAAATATCTTAATTTAAGTTAAATTGATAGATTCCAGAGAACTTCTCTATTCTATCTATTTTCACTCAAAACAAGTTTTTGAAAACTTGCTCAGATTTGGATTTTTTTGGAATGTGGAGCCCAAATATTTTTAAAAAGTTTCATTTTCCATGTTCCCATGGAGAGAAAATGTAAAAAAAAAAAAAAAAAGTTTTCTCTTCAATCTGCTTCCTATTGTTGACATTTCCACTCCCACCATGAAATCCCATCAAATAAAAAGCAAAACTGATCTATAAAATGTTAAAAAAAAAAAAAAGAGACAGTTTTGAGTGCAAGTTTCATGAAAAGAGTGCGACGTGTGTGATCGGTTGAACCACCGCCGCCGTGCAGGAAGGATGAGGAGGAAGCTGTTTGTTCCCCACGCTGCTAAAAGTCAAGCTGATTAATTCCACTGTCGACATCTTTCACCTAAATAACAAATTCCCGCCACACTTTTCAAACTTTTCTTCATTTATTTGTCGAGTTCTGGTGGAAAAGTTTCCTTCTCTTTACTCCATGTTGGATTCACTTCCTGTTTCTCGTCTACATTTTAACAGCTCTCTCCATATATATGTATATATATATATATATATATATATATATATATATATATATACATATATATATATATATATATATACATATATATATATATATATATATATATATATGTATATATATATATATATATATATATATATATATATATATATATATATATATATATATATATGTATATATATATATATATATATATATATATATAAATTTTTTTTTTTTTTTTTTTTTTAACACATGTCCTGAATTATACATCTTTACACAACATCCATGAATAATGGACTTGCCTCAGTGGTCGAGTCTCCAGAACAAGTTGTTGAAAATCCCATTAGAGCACTGGTTTTTCAGCTTGTCGCTGTCTGAACTTAGGCGGCGGCGTTCTTCCCCTGAAAAGGTCACGCCGTGCGACACATGTAGGAAGGCGGTCGAGCTGAGTCTGTTGGAAATCACGACGGGTTATGGGTTCAGTGCCCACAAAGGTTGTAGCTGTTTCATAAAGACTGAGTGGATCTTTAGAGAAATCGAAATCTAGAGAAAAGACAAGATGAGAAACAAGAGTTTTACAAGAGTTTAATTCAATTCTGAAAGTTTTTGTCGATTTTAAAATTGAAAATCATCCAGAGTATCCAAGATGTTGGCTGAGGTGGAGTTTTCAAAACGTTTGCAAGGGAAGACGGAAAATTTTGGGGTTTCTGCGTCCATGGCAATGATGCTCAGAAACAGTGAAAATGTGATTTTTTGAAAATGGTTCCCAAGTGAAACTTTTCAAAAAATTCTCATCAAAGTGTGTTCAAAAAGTTGGGTTTCGACTGTTTCCATGGGGACAAGAGTCAGAGCATGTTCAAAAATTTGACTTTCTAGCCAATTCCGAGGAAATGGAGTTAATCTTTTCAAAAAGTTGATTGTTTTTTTTTGTCCAGTTTCCATGGAGATGGAGTCAGTGTTTCAAAAACTTTTTTTTTTTAAAAGTTTCCATGGAGACGGAGTCAGTGTTTTTCAAGTTGTTTTTGTGAAGTTTTCATGGAGACGGAGTCATTGTTTTCAAAAGTTTTTTTTTTCCTAGTTTCCGTGGAGACGGAGTCAGTGTTTCAAAAAGTTGAGGGTTTTTTTCCCCCAGTTTCCATGGAGACGGTGTCAGTGTTTTCAAAAAGTTGTTTCCGAGTTTCCATGGTGACTGACTCAGAGCATTTTCAAAAAGTTGAGTTTCCAGCCGTTTCCATGGAGACAGAGTCAGAGCGAGTGCAAGTGTGTGTTTACTTCCTGGAGACGTGATGACATCACACCCTCCTCGTCCAATCATGCTTTGTGTTGAAGATGAAAACGTCTTCTAATTCTAGCCTGAAAGAGAACAGATCAATGGACGACAGTTATATTTCCGGTTGTCTAAAATGAGCTGTTTGGGGAAAAGTTCATTTTGAAATCGGTGATTATTTTTGGACTGTCCAAAAACAACCGTCCTGGCGTTGCCTTGACAACGCAGCGATCTTCAACAGGGAGAGGAGAATCTGCTCAAGAGACAACGACATGAATAAATGAGGCCTGATTCAGAGACTTTCACCTTCTGAAGTCATGAAACTGATTCACTATTCTGCATTGAGAGGGTTTCCCCCGTTTCCCTGGAGACAGAGTCAGAATGTGTTGAAAAAGTTGATTTTCCCCCCTGTTTCCATGGCGACGGAGTTGGATCGTGTTCAAAAAGTTAAGTTTCCCCTGTTTCTGTTCTTTTTCATGTTGAAAAAGAAGAGTTTCTCCGTTTCCATGGAGGCAGAGTTGAATCACCTTCAAAATGAATTTTGCCTGTTTCCATGGAGATGAAGCCAGAGCATGTTGTTTTACTCCTGTTTCCATGGAGACAGATTTAGATCATTTTAAAAAAGTTGAGTTTCCCCACGTTTCCACAGTGACGGCGTTGATGCATGTTGAAAAAGTTGAGTTTTCCCCCTGTTTCCATCGAGATGGAGTTGAATCATGTTCAAAAAGTTGAGTTTTTTTTTCCCCATTTCCGTGACGGTGGAGTCAGGGTTTCCAAAAAATTGAATTTACCCATTGTTTCCATGGAGACGGAGTCTGATCGTATTCAAAAAGTTCAGTTTTCCTGTTTCCATGACGACAGAGTTGGACCATATAAAACCATGGGGGCGTTTCCATGGAGACAGAGTCGGAGTGTGTTGTTTTCCCCCGTTTCCATGGAGATGGTGTTGGAGTGTGTTGTTTCCATGGAGACGGAGTTGGAGCGTGTTGTTTTTACCCCCCCCCCCACACGGTTTCCATGGAGACAGACTTGGAGCGTGTTGTCTTCCCCCCGTTTCCATGGAGATTGAGTTGAAGCGTGTCGTCTTTCCCCCGTTTCCATGGAGACGGAGTTGGAGCGAGTTGTTTTCCTCCCGTTTCCATAGAGACGGACTTGGAGCGAGTTGTTTTCCCCCTGTTTCCATAGAGACGGACTTGGAGCGTGTTGTCTTCCCCCCGTTTCCATGGAGATTGAGTTGAAGCGTGTCGTCTTTCCCCCATTTCCATGGAAATGGACTTGGAGTGAGTTGTTTTCCTCCCGGTTCCATGGAGACGGACTTGGAGCGAGTTGTTTTTCCCCCATTTCCATAGAAACCGAGTTGGATCACATTCAGAAAGTTGAATTTCCCCCGTTTCCATAGCGACGGAGTTGATGCATGTTGAAAAAGTTGGCTTTCGCCCTTGTTTCCATGGAGACGACTTTGGATGTGAAAATGTAATTTTCACATCAACAAGTCTGAATGTTTCCGCCACTCTGAAGTCCAGGTCGATCCGATCTTAACAGTGATGACCTTATCGCCATCCTGGCTCCGCCCCCTCCTCCTCTGACTCCGCCCCCTCCTCCCTCTGTCTCCCCAGGAGTACCAGATCGACATCATCTTCGCCCAGAGCTGGGTGGACACCCGGCTGCGCTACAACAGCAGCAGCATGAGGATCCTGACGCTCAACAGGTTCACGTCCCTCGCTAGTAACCATGGCAACCGCTTCGTCACCCTCATCTCCGGTAACCGCGGTAACCCTTCTGTTTATTCTCCGTCTCCCAGCAACATGGTGGGCCTCATCTGGCTCCCTGACACCATCTTCAGGAACTCCAAGAACGCCGACTCTCATTGGATCACCACGCCCAATCAGCTGCTGCGGATCTGGAACAACGGGAAGATCCTCTACACCCTCAGGTAAGATACAAAATAATCAAAATAAACAAGATAAACAATAAATAGAAATGTTTTCATTGTGTTATGTTCATGTTCACAGAAAAAAAAATGCTTTTTTTTTTTTTTCAAAATTTTTGGAATAGTTACTCAAAATCACAAATATTTTAGGATTTGGTGCTTAAAAATTCAGTTAATTTTAGAAAATGTGCAGTCAGTATGCCTTTGTTTACACGTCAATAATGTTGATTATCAAATGGTGGTTTTGGTTTTTTTCAGATTTTAAGAAAATATTGTGGAAAATTCACTTTATTTTTGAAAATGTTCAAATTTTGAATGTAAAAAAAAAGAGCTAAAAAGATTAAGTTTTATTTAAAAGCAAACAATTGAAATATCAATATCAATTTAAATTTAATACCCGAATTTTTTTTAATTAAATAAGAAAAAAAAACCTTTAAATCAAAGAGAATTTAAATTTGTTTTCACATCGGCAGCGTTGATTACCAAATAGTGTTTTTGTTTTGTTTTCTAACATAAAACAAAACAGGTCTAAAAAGATAATTTTTCTTTAAAAAGACAATAGAAATGGCAATAAAAATCTTGAATTAATACCGGAAAAAGTTTTTTCTATATTTAAAAAAAAATATTTAAAAAATCATACTTGAGAATTTGACTTTGTTTACACATTGACAGTGCTCATGATAAATACAGTGTTTTTTTTTTTTGTCTCGTCCAGACAGCCTTGGGTTTGTTTTCGCGTTCAGGCACCTGAGCGTGCGCCTCAGCGAGGACCTGTGTAAATCTACCTCTATGTCCAGCTCATCATCGTCCTTCCCACGAGGGGGGGGGGGGGGATTGCGACTTTTTAAAAATGCTCTCTCTCCATGAAAATGGAGGGAATCGCATTTTTTTTTTTGCTCCAACCCCGTCTCCATGGAAACAGAACAAACTTTTTGAAAGCTCCCCGACAACTTTAGTGTTACTCTATTAATCCCAAACAGGGAAATTCTAGTTTATTTATTTATTTATTTTTTATTTATTTATTTATTTGGAAACAGAAAAACCTCAATTTTTTTGAAAAAACCCTGCCTCCATGAAAATAGTACAAAAAGGCCAGTCTCCATGGATATAAGGGAAGTATGCCACTTTTTGAAAATGCTCCTCCTTCGTCTCCATGGAAACGGGGGAAAACAAGCCTTTTTGGAAATGCTCCGTCTCCATGGAAACAGGAAAACACAGCTTTTTGAAATCAGAAAAAAGCAGAGACTCAGCTGGCTCCGGTGACAGCGATGATGTCATTGTGAGTGATATCATCCGTCAGCTGGGGCCCCATCTGGTTCCTATGGAGGGAAGTGAAGGAGCTAATCGTCTCTAAGTGGGTTTTATTTTTATTTAATTTCTTTCTTTCTTCTTCTTCTGTGCAGGATGACCATCAACGCCGAGTGCCAGCTGCAGCTGCACAACTTCCCCATGGACGAGCACTCCTGCCCGCTCGTCTTCTCCAGCTGTGAGTGGCTCACGGACCACATCTGGCTCAATCTGTATTCCCTTCTGGGATTTTGATAGGAGGTGACGTCGCCATGGCAAAGCAGCTTGTTCCATTCGTAGAATCAAGCATTGTTTTAGAATTGTAGCGCGAAATGTTTCTGAAACTAAAATTATTTGAAGCTCATAAAAATATGAAAGCAACATATTTTTCACTTTCGGAGGATAAAAAGTGGATTTATGGTTGAAAAAATGAGACATTTGGAAGGAAAAAGTGTCAGAATAAAGGTTTTGGTGAAGAAATGGAAGAAAATGTTCATTAATTATTAATTAAACACAAGATAAACAACATACACTGTAAAAAGTTTCGACCAAATATAAGATCTCAACAGTAAATGAAAGAAAATGACTATTAAAACTAATAAATTTTACTAAAAAATTTTCCTGTATAATATGATATAATATAATATAATATAATATAATATAATATAATATAATATAATATGATATAATTAATATAATACAGTATAAATGTATTATTATTCAATATATTTATTAAGTTGTTGATATATAAATATATAATAAATAATATGAATAATGAATATTTTATTTATATTGATTTATTTTATTTTAATTATATGATATATATTTTATAATAAAAATATTTATAATACAATTTTTTATATGAAATATATTTAATTATTATTAATAACACTAAATAAATTAACATCAAAATTATTGTAAATATAATATAATACAATATAATGTAGCATAATATACAATAAATGATCATTAAATACATTTAATACATTTTTACTAACTTAATAATATAATATAATATTTTTAATTAATTTATTTTCAATAACGATTCTTGAATTTTTGGAATTTTTTACAGTGTACAAGAATACAAAACATACTGACTGACAGTTTTCATCCAGTTAGACTAAAACTCACTTTCTACATTTAAAACTATCTCGAAACAAAAAAAAAAAAGTTGCAAGTTTCTAAAAACTGCCCCCCTGATGGCCGACCAATCAGGACGGACCTGCTCCCCGAACAGCTGATTACATCTTTAAATGCATGAAAAGGCCGGTCGCCACGGCGACGGTGACCCCCGCTGACCATTAAGTATGGCGGCCAGAGGTTAATTGCGAGTCGATTGCAGCACGGCATCCTGGGTAAGGGGTGATTGCAGAGGGCTGCTAATCAGGCGGGCGTTTTTTTAAAAGTTCGAGACTGAGTGAGAAACAGGCGCTTTGTGGTGAAACACGAGGCGTGACGACCGTCAGGGGACGATCTGATAAGAAAAGATTATTCCCAAGAGACCCACACTGTAAAAAATCTAGAGTTTTCAGAAAAATGTCTCGTTTTACCTGATGTAAGATCCGAAATCTACTTTTCCCCCATTTTTTTTTTCCAAAGTAAAAGTATGTTGATTGAAGAAAAAAATAAATACACCAACAGAAAAAGTGAAAATTGTAGATTTTTTTCACTTTATCGTAATTTAAGACAATCTGCTAATAAATTAAATGAAACTTGTAGATATTTGTTACTTATTTCAAAGTAAAAGTATCTTAATTCAAGATTTTAAACAATCAGCCAATAGAATACACGAAAATCGTAGATTTTTCTTTACTTTATTTCAAAGTAAATGTATCTTAATTTAAGAAGAAAAATCTGCGTTTACAGCAAGCGAAAATTGTTAATTTCCTTTCTTTATTTCAAAGTAAAAGTATCCTAAGATCTTCAATGTACTTTCCCACATTTTTTAAAACATTTTTCAAAGTAAAAGTATCTTGATTTAAATAAAAATGCCAATAGAATAAATGAAAGTTGTAGATTCTTTTTTTTACTTTATTTCAAAGTAAAAGTATCTTAATTTTAGCAACAAAAAGAAAAAAAAAACTGCAGATGTGTTTTTTTTTTTTTACTTATTTCAAAGTAAATGTATCTTAATTTAGGGAAAACAAATCTGTTAATAAAACAAGTGAAAGTT
This sequence comes from Salarias fasciatus, assembly GCF_902148845.1. Classification (NCBI taxonomy): domain Eukaryota; kingdom Metazoa; phylum Chordata; class Actinopteri; order Blenniiformes; family Blenniidae; genus Salarias; species Salarias fasciatus. Next base: position 5,438,775 of record NW_021941230.1, on the reverse strand, counting down.
GTGGATTTTCTTTCTTTATTTAAAAGTAAAAGTATCTTAATTAAAAAAAAATCTGCCAGTAGAACAAGAGAAAATTGTAGATTTTTCTTATTTTTTTCAAAGTAAAAGTATCTTAATTTAAGACGAAAAATCTGCCATTATAGGAAGTGAAAATTGTGGATTTTCTTTCTTTATTTCAAAATAAAAGTAGCTTAAAATCTTAACTCTACTTTCCCGCAGTTTAAAACATTTTTTTTCAAAGTAAAAGCATCTTGATTTAAAAAAGATGCCAATATAATAAATGAAAATTGTAGATTGTTTTTGACTTTGTTTCAAAGTAAAAGTATCTTAATTAAAACAAAAAAAATAAACAAAAAAAATCTGCCAATAGAATAAACACAAATTGTACTTTTTTAAACTTTATTTCAAAGTAAAAGCATACTTTTATTTGAAATAATAAAAAAAAAATCTACGGTTTTCACTTGTTCTATTGGCAAATTTGTTATCTTAAATTAAATTACTTTTACTTTGAAATAAAGTAAACAAATGTACATTTTTCATTTATTCTTTTGGCTTTTTCTTTTCTTAAATCAAGCTACTTTTACGTTGAAATAAATAAACAAAATTCCCCAATTTGACTTGTTTTATTGGAAGATTTCCTATATTAAATTAAGATAATTTTACTTTGGAATAAGTAAAAACGGAAGGGAATTTCTTAAAATTGCGAATAAAATCAAAGATTTTACAGTGTAAATTTTCCCGAATGGCTTATTTTTGAAAATTTTTTACGACAATTGTTGAAAATATTGTCTGGGAATCCAAATCTACCTTTGACCAAGAACTTATGAAACGATTTTAACAACGGCGGAAGACATCTTCCATAACTTCCACTGCGCTGAATTTTAAAAAAAAAAATACCGTAAATTCCCGTAAATCTCTAAATCCCTGCTTCCCCGCAGACGGCTACCCGAGAGACGAGATCGTCTACAAGTGGAGGCGGAGCTCGGTGGAGACGTCGGACCAGAAGTACTGGCGGCTGTACCAGTTCGACTTCATGGGCCTGAGGAACACCACCGACCTGCTGAGCACCACGGCCGGTCAGTCCGCACTGTAAAACACCCGAACCGCACCACATTCACTCAGTCAGGAAGCCTCGTCTCGCTTCATTTCACATCAGTTTAAGACAAAGGGACTTATTTATTGCTTTAAAATTAAGATGATACTTGTTTTCTTTCATGTAGTGTTGAGATGTTGTATTTGGGTGGCAATTTTTTTACAGTACATGTTGTTTATCTGTGTTGTTTATGTGTTTCATAAACAATTATTGAACATTTCCTTACATTTTGACACCAAAACCTTCACTTTTTATCTTCCACAAGTGTCAAAACATTAAATAAGCTCGGCTAACTTCCTGGATTTAGAATTTCCTTTTATACACTGTAAAAACTCAAAATCTTACCAAGTTAATTAATCTTGTTTTCACTTAAAGAGTCTCATCTCACTTAATTTCAGATCAGTTTAAGACAGAGAGGCTTATTTCTTGATTTAAAATTCTTCTGTCCAGATCTCTCATTCAGTATTAGTTTACTGTTGATATCTTGTATTTGGGATACAATTTTTTACAGTGTATGTTGTTTATTGAACATTTTCTTCCATTTCTACACCCAAACCTTCATTTTGACACTTATTTTCTTCCAAAAGTCCCATATTTTCTGCCATAAATCCACTTTTTATCCTCCAAAAGTGTTGATTCATGAAATACACACAACAAAATTCAGATGTTTGGAACTTTAAATTTTTATTTATTTATTAATTTTTTTGCAGTGCAGGCTTTGAAAAGTTGAAAATAACATTAAATCGATCCATTTAAATCTACATCTGATTGAAATTGTGTCGATTTTCAATATTATTCATCAAGTCACAGGAAAATTAAGAATGAGATTTATTGTGTTAATTCTTACACAATCTATATACTACACTGTAAAAACGGCCTAAATTCGGAAATCTTATTTATAAAATTAATATATTTATAGGTGACTTTTATACACTACAAAAAAATCAAATCTTACCAAGTTTATTCATCTTGTTTTCAGTCAAAAAAACCCATATTACCTGATTTCAGATTGATTTCAGATAGTTTTGACTGTCTAAACTTTCTTTACTATTGAGATCTTGGATTTGGTGACACTTTTTTACAGTGTAAGTCTTTTTTTTTTACCTGATTTTAACAGTTTTGCTCCTTTTTAAAAGGTTTTTTTTTGCCAAAAATGTTTGAAATTTTAGCCATTTTCACCCTTTAATTTCGTTTTAAGCAGTTTGACAGCTTTTTCCAACAGTATTTAATTTAATTTTTTTTTTTTTTACAATTCTGATCATTTCAGTTTTTAAAAGCCATTTTTACCTTCATTTCTTGTGGTTTAAGCTAACGTGACTGGATGCATAGACTGTATATAAAATGTGGGCGGAGCTAACGTGACGTCATCACTAGATTGTATATAAAAGATGGGCGGAGCTAGCGTGACATCATCACTAGACTGTATACAAAAGATGAGCGGAGATAATGTGATGTCATCCATAGACTGTATATAAAAGATGGGCGGAGCTAGCGTGTCGTCACCCCCAGATGGGCGGGGTTAACTTGATGTCAACATAGACTATATAAAAGATGGGTGGAGCTAAAGTGACATCTTCACTAGACTGTATAATAAAACATGTGCGGAGCTAACGTGACTTCATCAGTAGACGTATATAAAAGATGGGCGGAGCTAACGTGACATCTTCACTAGACTGTATATAAAAGATGGGTGGAGCTAACGTGACGTCATCACTAGACTGTATATAAAAGATGGGCGGAGCTAACGTGACATCATCACTAGACTGTATCGAAAAGATGGGCAGAGCTAAAGTGACATCATCACTAGACTATATAAAAGATGGGCGGAGCTAGCGTGACATCATCACTAGACTGTATACAAAAGATGGGCGGAGATAATGTGATGTCATCCATAGACTGTATATAAAAGATGGGCGGACCTAGCATGTCGTCACCACCAGATGGGCGGGGTTAACTTGATGTCAACATAGACTATATAAAAGATGGGTGGAGCTAAAGTGACATCTTCACTAGACTGTATAATAAAACATGGGCGGAGCTAACGTGACTTCATCAGTAGACGTATATAAAAGATGGGCGGAGCTAACGTGACATCTTCACTAGACTGCATATAAAAGATGGGTGGAGCTAACGTGACGTCATCACTAGACTGTATATAAAAGATGGGCGGAGCTAACGTGACCTCATCACTAGACTGTATATAAAAGATGGGCAGAGCTAAAGTGACATCATCACTAGACTGTATATAAAAGATGGGCGGAGCTAGCGTGACATCATCACTAGACTGTATACAAAAGATGGGCGGAGATAATGTGATGTCATCCATAGACTGTATATAAAAGATGGGCGGAGCTAGGGTGTCGTCACCACCAGATGGGCGGGGTTAACTTGATGTCAACATAGACTATATAAAAGATGGGCGGAGCTAACGTGACATCTTCACTAGACTGTATATAAAAGATGGGCGGAGCTAATGACTCGGTTGTAGAAACTAGTGACAGAGACCAGAACATGATCTCAAACTGTATATTTACTCTGAAAATCAGCATTTTTGAATGGCTTCCAATGGGAAACCAGCACCCTCGCCCCCTGCTGGAATTCCCCCGGTATTGCAGCTTTTCTTCACCATTATCTTTGACTGGAAGTTGGTTCGTTCTGGATTCCTCTTGCCAAGCTTTAACACCGTGGCCCTAAAATGTAATTATATAATTACCAGCTGAGAGTTCATGCCCCCCCTCGCTAACTGCCCCCCCTCCCCCGTCCTCCCCCGGGGTGCCGGCCGCCAAATAGGTTTTCTCCGCCGACATTAATCACCCCGATTAAAGATTAAAGAGTCAGTTAAATTATTCACTGCTCTCTCCGCCCCGTGTGTTTTGACTGCTTAATGCCGGCTGTGCTCGCCGCCGCCGCCCTCATGACAGGTGCTGGGAATTACATTACAACTGGATCCTTGATGCATTTTTAATGATTCCGTGTGACTCAAGAGATGAAGGAGCTGCCATGACGGTTAACAACTGTTAACCTTTATGTGAGAGATGTTCCTGTTGTTTTTTGGGCTTTTTTAGCCATACACTGCAAAAAAAATTAATTCTGAGCAAGTTTTATTGTCTTGTTTTTTTTTATGTCAGATTTTACTGGATTTAAAATTCAATATTTAGATTTCATCATGATAGAAAGAGAGGTTCTCTGAAATCTAGTCAGTTTTACCTTCTTTTACTGGCTGATTTTTTTTTTTTTTTATTTAGATGCTTTTATTTTGAAATAACATCCATCCGTCTGGCCATTCTGGCCATAACTTAACATCATTCATCCATCCATAACCTAACATCATCCATCCATCCATAACCTAAGATCATCCATCCATCCATAACCTAACATCATCCATCCTTCCATCCATCCATCCATAACCTAACATTATCCATCCATCCATAACCTAACATCATCCATCCATCCATCTATAACCTAACATCATCCATCCATCCATCCATCCATCCATAACCTAACATCATCCATCCATCCATCCATCATAACCTAACATCATCCATTCATCCATCCATCCATCCATCCATCCATCATAAAATACACATCACCCATCATCCATAACCTAAAATCATCCATCCATCCATCCATCCATCATAACCTAACATCATCCATCCATCCATCCATCCATCCATCCATCCATCATAACCTAACATCATCCATCGTTCCATCCATCATAACCTAACATCATCCATCCTTCCATAACCTAACATCATCCATCCTTCCATAACCTAACATCATCCATCCATCCATAACCTAACATCATCCATCCTTCCATCCATCCATAACCTAACATCATCCATCCTTCCATCCATCCATAACCTAACATCATCCATCCATCCATCCATCCATCCATCCATCCATCCATCCATCCATCCATCCATAACCTAACATCATCCATCCATCCATCCATCCATCCATCCATCCATCCATCCATCCATAACCTAACATCATCCATCCATCCATCCATAACCTAACATCATCATCCATCCACCCATCATAACCTAACATTGCCCATTCATCCATAACCTAACACCATCCATCCATCCATCATCCATCCATCCATCATCCATCCATCCATCATAACCTAACATCACTCATCCATCCATAACCTAACATCATCCATCCATCCGTCCATCCATCCATCCATCCATCCATCCATCCATCCATCCATCCATCATAACCTAACATCATCCATCCAAAAATAATAATAATAAAACATAAACTTAATCAAAAGATAAGCATAAAATAATAATAAAACATTTTTTAAAAAAATGATAATTTTTATCCTCGGCTTCAAAAAAAACTAGAAATAATGTGAAATCAATACATTTTTTGATTTTTATTAGCTTTTTTTTGCAATAAAATACACTGTTCTATTAGCCTGTTTCAAGTTTTAAAATGAAAATATGCTGGAAACTTACAAAAAATGAATAGTTTTCTATCAGTGCAGTTTAAATGGTGCATTGGATTGACGGGTAAGATGCATTTGTGGGATGTGCACGGTAGAGATTCTAACATATATAAACATGGAGAACTGATTTCCATCAGTTCCTTCGCTGAGACTGGAGAGATGGGTTCATGAAAAGGTTTTCATTCGTTCACTCCCACGGTGTTTTCTGAGTGGCGGCGGTGGATTAAAGCGATGCCCCCCCCCCCATCTCTCGCTGTGTGGAAACTTCAGTCAAGGCTGCAGAAACAGAACAGAACAATGGCCGCCGCTGCTGATCTGAGAGCAGCTCTCAGGAAGCGTCCTGCAGGAGGAGGAGAGGGTGAAGATGCACGCACCTGTGTTCATCCACTCATACATCTGTCCACACATACATGCATACGTTCATACATACATACTTGCATTCATCCGTTCATACATACATGCATGCGTACATGCAATTATCCATCCAGTCATCCATCCATACATGCATTCTGCCATCCATCCATCATGCAGCCATCCATCCATCCATTCATACATACATACATACATACATACATACATGCATACATGCATACATTCATACATACATACTTGCATTCATCCATTCATACATACATGCATGCATACATGCAATTATCCATCCAGTCATCCATCCATGCATGCATTCTGCCATCCATCCATCATGCAGCCATGCATCCATCCATTCATACATACATACATACATACATACATGCATACATTCATACTTACATACATTAATCTATACATGCATTCATCCATCCAAACATACATACATTCATCCAGTCATACATACATATATACATACATGCATACATCCATTCATCCATCCATACATACATTCATCCATCCATTCATACATACATATATTTGTCAATTCATATATACATGCATACCTACATCCACACATACATATATTCATCCATTCATACATACAGTCATCCATCCATCATCCATCCCTACGCACGTACATCCATACATACATTCATCCATCATCCATCCATTCATACATACATCCATTCATCCATTCATCCATCCATCCATTCATACATACATACGTCCATCCAGTCATACATCCATTCATCCATCCCTGCATCCATCATCCATCCATCCATTCATACATACATGCATACATTAATCTCTACATGCATTCATCCATCCAAACATACATACATTCATCCATTCATACATACATTCATACATACATGCATACATACATTCATCCATTCATCCATCCATACATACATTCATCCATCCATTCATACATACATATATTCGTCCATTCATATATACATGCATACCTACATCCACACATACATACATTCATCCACTCGTACATACAGGCATCCATCCATCCATCCATTCATACATACATACATTCATCCATTCATACATGCATACTTCATACATACATATATTCATACATATGTATATGTATACAGTCATTCATCCATTCATACATACATCCATTCATTCATCCCTGCATCCAACATCCATCCATTCATGCATACATACATACATTCATTCATTCATACATCATCCATCCATCTCACTCCCCATCTCATATAATACTCCCAGACACACCAGAAAAAAAATCTCTTCATTTTTGTTGCTTCGCTCCCTGAATTGATTGACCTCATGTCTTTTCTCCTCTCATCGTCCTCCCTCCGTCTGTCATCCTCTCATCGTCCTCCCTCCGTCTGTCATCCTCTCATTGTTCTCCCTCCGTCTGTCATCCTCTCATCACCCACGTGTGAAGTTAAACTTTCTCTCATTCTGAGCGGTGTTCCCCAGGGCTCCTTCACGGGACCCTGGCTTTTTTTTTTCTTTTTTTTTTTTTTTTTGATTAATTCCTTTTTTAGTCTCTCACTTAGATTTCACTTATAAACATCCAAATCTGCCGTGATATTTGATTTTCAAACATCTGCCGCTCCTCTAATGAATCCTGAACTCCTTCATCTGCCTCTGTCCATGGTGCTGATGATGAAGATCTCTCCAGAGACTCCGGATCAGACCTGTTTAATTACCCATGAGCCAATGCCACGCTCTCAATCAGGACTTTAGGAGATTCTGCACTGTAAAAAAAAATCTCAATCTGAGCAAGTTCTTTAAAGGTGCTGTAGGCAGGATTTTGCTAGTCAATGCTAATTTTTCTGTGTTTTCTTTGGATTAAATGTTAGAGTATCCATTGATAATCCTTTAGGAGTGTAGCATAACTGCACTACCGCGAGGGCGCAGTGTTTCCATCTGTCTCTGTTCTGAGCTGAAAAGGAATCTCGTCAGCTCCAGGTATCTTTGACCAATCACAAGAGCCCCTGAGGCTCTAACCGTGATTGGTCGAGGGGCGTTCGTCGCACGTTCTTGTGGGAGGGGCTTACCTTGCATAAGGGCGTGATGTCAGAGAAAACAGGACAGGATTGGCTGTGCTGGGTTTCAAATCGCCATCTTAGATGGGTCAAATTGCCATCTTGCTTAGGTAACCCTAAGCAAGATGGCGGAGATGCGGAATCCTGCCTACAGCACCTTTAAACTTGTTTTGAGTGAAAATGTCTCAATTTACTGGATTTAAGATAAATGTACTTAAATTATATATTTCAGAAAAACAGAAAGACTTGATTTAAGAGAAGTTCTCTGCAATCAAGACATTTTTCACTTCTTCTATTGGTGGATTTTTTTTTCTTAAATTAAGATGATTTTACTTTGAAATAAATAAAAAAAATCTAAAAAAAAACATAAAATATAAAAACAAAACAAAATAGAAAATATAAATATAAAAATATATTAAAAAATATACAATATAAAACATAAAAATCACCCTGAATAACAATCTTCTGTACTATTATTCCACGTTATTGGTGGAGTTTTTATCTGTAGAATTTTTCATTAATTTTCCAGATTTTTATTTATTTATTTATTTTGCTTCACTTTTTAATACAGACTTCAATCTTTCAAGGCTCAGTTTGTTGTTGGAGTTTGTCAAAAGGCCGCAGACTGATTGCCGTCTAGGGCTCGCAACGCCACAACACCTGGGCATTTTGCCAACAACCTCACCCATTCTTATGTTGTGATTCAATAATGTAACATATCATGGTATTGCGATATATCTTGTTCTATTGTATTATTATATATTATTATAGTGTATTATTATTATTATTATTATTATTGTTCTGTTGGCAGATTTATTTTACTTATTTCAAAGTAAAATAAAAAAAATCTGCCAAGAGAAAATAAAAATTGTAGAATTTTTTTTTTTTATCTCAAAGTAAAGGCATCTTAATCACACAAAAAAAATCCACCAATAGAAGAAGGTAAAACTGTCTTGATTCCAGAGAACTTCTCTTCAATCAAGTCTTTCTATCTTGATGAAATGTAATATTTAAGTGAGTTTATCTTAAATTAATTAAAAGGAGTCTTTCACTCAGAACTAGTTTTAAAAACTTGCTCTGATATAGATTTTTTGCAGTGTGTTGGGTTATTTTGAACCATTCTAATGCCTCTAAAATCCATTTAAACATGTTAAATTAGACCTGAGACTGCATCAGTAGCAATAAATATATGAAGTATTGTCATTTTTTGTGTAAAAACCTTCAAATTTAATGTTAAAACAATTAGATTGAGGACAGTTTTACTAGTATTGAGTCTCCTGAGGGTTTACACTGCAAAAAATTCAAAATCTGAACAAGTTTTTAAACTTGTTTTTGAATGAAAATGTCTCATTTTACTGGATTTAAGATAAATTCACTTAATTATATTTCAAGATAGAAAGACTTGTTTTAAGAGAAGTTCTCTGAAATCAAGACAGTTTTACCTTCTTCTATTGGCTTCTTCTATAATTTCTCTGAAAGCTTTTTTATTATTATTATTTTATTTATTTAACTTTTATTTAGCCAGGAAAGTCCCATTGAGAATAAAAACCTCTTTTTCAAGGGAGTCCTCTGGGTTAAAGTGTTACAAATTGAATATTTTATGACTAATAATAAATTATTACACATCAGTACACTGTAAAAAAATAATGTGCCCCAAATTCAAGATATTGGCAGTAAAGGAAGTGAGATGAGACTTTTTGACTGAAAACAAGATGAATGAACTTGATAAGATTGTTTTTCAAGTTTTTGCAGTGTACTGGAAATAAACAGGCCATGACTCAGTAGTTTTCTTAGCATAGCGGTTAGCATACACCGGAATTTCCATTCATAAAGCAGGAAACCTGCTTATTTAATGAAATAAAATCTTCAATAATTGTTGATTAAACACAAGACGAACAATATACGCCGTAAAAAGGGTCACCTAATATAAGATATAACACTATATAAAAGAAAATTAGTGTTAAAACTAGTCAATTTTACTGAAAAAGAGATCTGAATAGAATAATTTCAAATCAAGAAATAAGTCTCTCTGTCTCAAATTGATCTGAAATCAAGTGAGGTGAGACTTTTTGACTGAAAACAAGATGAATCAACTTGTTGAATTTTTGCAGTTTTTATGATGGCTTAACATAACATAAAATGATACAGAGACACCTGCTGGACAAAAATGGTGGAACTGACCTTGAATGTTTGTGTTCTGCTCGTTCTCCGCAGGTGACTACGTCCTGATGACGGTGTTCTTCGACCTGAGCCGGCGGATGGGCTACTTCACCATCCAGACCTACATCCCCTGCATCCTGACCGTGGTGCTGTCCTGGGTCTCCTTCTGGATCAAGAGCGACGCCACGCCGGCCCGCACGGCGCTAGGTGAGACCGCCACGCCTCCTCCGTGACCCTCCCCGACCCCCCGACCCGATGAGATGACAGCGAAACCACACGTAGTTCTGTGTTTTATATTCAGTCAGTGAAATGTTGCTCAGTTTCATTTATTCCAGCAAGTTGTGTTGTGCTAACTGTTAGCATGTCAATGGGTTTTCCCATAGACGTTAGCATGAAGCGAGCATGACTGTTGTGATTTACTATGTTTTACAGCGTCTCCTCCGTGAGGAAAGCAGAATTCAGCCTTTGCAGGATTCATCTGACAGTCAGGAGACATTTCTCTGCTCTACACAGTTTATTTCAGAGTAGAGCAGAGTAGAAGCTGCAGCTGTTTCTAAGGATCTCTGATCAGATTTTTAAAAAAAACGTCCAATAGGGATACTCCAAAAAAAAAGGCAGATACTTCCACCGGTCCATCGCTACCGTGAACCCGTTCTTGTTTCCTTGTTTCCTTTCTGTTTTTGTTGACATTTTGTTTTGTTTTTCTCTGCATGCCTCCACTCCTCGCTATGCTTTGCTTTGCATGCCGCCGCCGCCATTAGTTCATTTTCTTTCCTCTGGATGATGGTGGACGTTTTGAATCCTGTCGGAGGTGAGTTTTTAAAGGACTTCATGACCGTTTTCACCCATTCATTATTTATTTTTTTTCCCATTTCTCATTTTACCATCTTTCACTTTTTTAAAAAGCGCCCCGACCCGGCTCTTGCTGTACAAACTCTCCACCAAACATTCACACAACCTTTCATTTCCGTTACACTGAAGGTCATTTGAAAGAATAAATCTTGGTGGACAGTTTGAATTTTGGCAGATTTGGTTCAGTGTGAAGAGTGAATCGTTTATTTTTTTTCTTTGGAGGATAAAAAGTGGATTTATGGCTGAAAAATTAGACATTTGGAAGAAAATAAGTGTTAAAATTAAGGTTTTGGTGAAGAAATGGAAGAAAATGTTCAATGATTGTTGATTGAATACAAGAAAAACAACATACACTGTAAAAAAAAAAAAAAAGTGGCCCAAATACAAGATATCAACTGTAAAGAAAATGACTGTTAAAAATGAGGGGTGAAACGAGTATATTTTACTGAAGATGAATGAAGATAATTCGACTTGGGAAGATTTACAGTTTTTACAGTGTAAGTCTTCATTTTTGTTTGCTATGAGTTGTTGGAAAAGAAAGACTGCACTCTTTAATGAGATGATGTAGCAGCTCACAGCATAGCATTATGGGTAACGGCTTTCTCAGCAAGATGATTTCAACGACGTAATTGTTGGTTTTTCAGAAACTGATTAGTGATGAGAAGAAACCATCCATACACTTCAAAAAGTCACATTTTTATCAAGATCAGAGCTTGTTTTGAGTGAAAATGTAAGTAAAGTAAGTGAATTTATCTTAAAGGTGCATTAAGGAGTTTTACAACCTTAAAAATACTTATTTTCCACCCTAAATATGTTACACATTTTTAATGATGTGTACAATGTGCCCTGACATACTCATTACAAGTACCTCTAACAGCGCTAAATTGTCACTTGAAAGTTGCAGTGCCGGTCCGGCACCAGAATTTTTTGGGGGAGAATTTGAAAGGAATGACGTAATGCACGCTCCGGCTGGATAGGTTTCATTTTGTCCACCATTACTCCGCCAGATGCTTAGTGAGCAACAACTGTGCAGGATCTTCCAGAAAGTAAGAAAAGACCGGCTTCTAGCACTGCCACAACTCCAGCACAGACTCCACCAGGTAAAAGAAACCTAAATCTTACTTGAGCACTACTAAACGAGTGAAGACGGAGTTCTCCTCTTCCGTGCATGCGAGCCACAGGGACGAGTTTTTCACTAAGCTGCATTACGCCCAAGGCCTGCAGGGGGCGCTGTTTCGCATAAAACGTGCAAACTCCTTAAGGCACCTTTAAATAAAGTAAAATTGGACATTTTAACATAAATCAAGTGATTAAAAAAAACTTTCTCATTTTTTGATTTTTTTGCTGGTTCTCAAGTAGAAGATGCCCAAATTGAATCCAAGCAGCCACACCGGTTGAATATACACTGCAAAAACTGCAAAAACTCTAAATCTTACCAAGTTCATTCATTTTGTTTTCAGTCAAAAAGTCTTGTCTCACTTGATTTCAGATCAATTTAAGACAGAGAGACTTATTTCTTGATTTAAAATTCTTATATCCAGATCTCTCAGTAAAATTTTGTAGTTTTAACACTCATTTTATTTACTTTACTTTTGATATCTTGTATTTGGGCCACATTTTGTTTTACAGTGAAGCCTCAGACGTTTGGTAGAACAGACCAGATGTTGATCCACCAAACTGAAAACTGAAAATTGAGGCTGAAATGAACAAAAAGTAAAAATTTGGCCTGTAGCGACCGAGCCTTTTGTCATGCAAAATGTTAGTTGTCCTTTAAAATTGCATGTGAAATTGTAAAATCCAGCTTTGGAGGAAGGTTTAGATCAGTCAGGATGGTCTATCCAGATGTTTGAGGTTTGTACGACGCGCATGAGGTGAATTCGCGAGCCATCCATAGCTCATTAGGATGAATTGGCGAGCCATGGATCGCTCATACTGCACTAATACTCAGCTGTATTAATCTTTAGCTACTAACCGATACATAGTGCTAATGCCTCTACAGACTGATACCTAATACCGATACCCATACTGACCGATGCCTAGTACCAACACCCATACTGACTGATACCTACTACTGATACCCATACTGACTGATACCTACTACTGATACCCATACTGACTGATACCTACTACTGATACTCAAACTGACTGATACCTAGTACCGATACCTAGTGCCGATACCCATACTGAGCGATACCTAATACCGATACCTTTACTGACCGATGCCTAGTACCGATACCCATACTGACTGATACCTAGTACCGATACCTAGTGCCAATACCCATACTGAATGATACCTAGTGCCGATACCTTTACTGACCGATGCCTAGTACCGATACCCATACTGACTGATACCTAGTACCGATACCTAGTGCCAATACCCATACTGAATGATACCTAGTACCGATACCTTTACTGACTGATACCGAGTAAGGATACCCATACTGGCCGATACCTAGTAATAACTGTACTAACCTTTAGCTACTGACTGATACCTAGTACCGATACCCGTACTGATACTGATACCCTAGTTCTGAAAACTGTACTAACCTGTAGCTACTGACTGATACCTAGTACCGAGACCCATACAGGCCGATACGTAGTACTGATAACTGTACTAACTTTAAGCTACTGACCGATACCTAGTACCAATAGCCATCCTGGTGATCCATTCATCTCTCATTAGCATGAATTGGCGAGCCATCCACCAGATCCTTGATCTTTGACCATAGTCAATCTAAGCAACTCAAAAGCACCACACCCCACCCCTCCGACCCCTTCCCCGACCTCCACCCCGGTGCGGAGGCAGCCGGCGCTCTAATCCCTCTCGCTCGGCCCCTCCCGCCCTCCACCGGTCGGCCAATATCACAGAAGGTCACCTGGAACGTCTGGACAGTAATAAAGACTCATATTGGATTTCCAACGATGTCTGGTCCTCAGCTTCAACAATAAAGTTCCTCCTTCAGCAATCATCCAGGGTGATTTCTCCAGAGTATCAGACTTATTTAATCAGCCGGTTGAACTTCATCTGGGTTTTAATTTCTTTCCTGTCGCAGTCGAGCTAAAGTACCTTAAGTTTAGCTTTTAACCAGCTGAGTCCATGATGCGTCGACGGACCAGAGACTGGCGGTTCAGATAAACCGCCAGTCTCAGATAAATCGCCGTCCAGACTTTTCTGTCTCCTTCGGCGGAAACGTCTTCAATCCGTCCCGAGAGCTGAAAGGAAGCAGGGAGATAAGAAGGAGCAGGGACGGAAGGAGAAAGAGGACTGGAAGGAAGGCTGACGTGTTCCCGGGCGGCGTTTTCCAAAGAGCTGTCCGTCAGCAGACGCCTCTCCCGGCGGCGGCGGGGCTCTAGGTTGATTCCCATCAGAGCACAGATGGATCCCGACAGAGATACAGAACAGAACCAAGAACAGAAAGCACCCACCGGTTGGAGCCAGTAACTTTCAGCACAACATTATTCAGGAAAAAGGAACATCATGTCCTGTCCCACTGGTCGTGTTGGATCATCCTGAAAGACGATACTTTCAGGTTTTTCCATCAGAGATCAAAGATTCTCATGCATAAAGCCAGAAATTATTCAAATGTCCCTCTCGTGGCCAGAGTGAGAATAACAGGGGAAATGAAGGGAGGACATGGAACTTGTTGGAGCCCAGGACTTCTGTCCGGCCGACTCCACCCGGTTCTTTGATTCTATGCTTGGTATGAAAAACGCCAAAACGACTGGCTTCAAATTATTACCATTTATTTAAGTATAGCCAGATGTAATGCTCAGCGCTGGACCTTACAGGGAAAGATACGAAGTATTTCGCCCCGAAAGGATCCTGATCGTTGATGAGACAGAGTTTTTATTCCATGTTCTTCTGGGCTGGGCCTGCCCCGACAGATAGGTTGGACTTTGTTCGCAATTGGACAATTGGTGTTGATGTCAGCTGCCAACCAAGCGCTGACATCCTTATTGAGTACGTTTGGAACACTAGTGTGTGTGTGTGTGTGTGTGTTGATATCTCCGGAACATGTGGGTATGTTTACACTTTAACAGAATATCTTATAGACTAAGTGTACTTGTCTCAGGAACAAGTGTCACAACGGCCTGATGTGCAGTTGATACAATTGTCCCATAGTAGTAGTGCTAATTAAAGTATATCCCTAACAAACTCATTAATTGCGATTCAGACCACAATTAATCGTGATTAATGTCATCATTTATGAACTTGTAATAAGCACAAAATTAATGCACAAAAGTGTCTCAATGAGTGACTCATTTCTAAAGTTGAGACGGTTCCAAACAGGAAGTGAGACGGATTCAATCAGGAAGTGGGGACTGATCCAATCAGGAAGCGGAGAAGGATCCAAACAGGAAGTGTCTATAGATCCAATCAGGAAGCCGTGACAAAGCCAAACAGGAAGTGGAGACGGATCCAAACAGAAAGTGGAGACAGATCCAATCAGGAAGTGGATACAGATCCAATCAGGAAGCGGAGAAGGATCCAAACAGGAAGTGGAGATGGATCCAAACAGGAAACGGAGACAGATCCAGTCAGGAAGTGGGGACGGATCCAAACAGGGTCCTCACTCAGTATCACTCACTACAGCCGTCCTCACTCAATATCAGTGATTTTCAACAAGTCCCGCAGATTTCCTTACATTACCCCTCCCCCTCCTCCTCCTGATGGAAACTCCGGGACTCTTCATCACTGTCAACGGTTCCTCCGTCGGGGGATGAAGCCACCGAGAGGAGGATCAATCACCGAGTATCAGCGTCTAAACTGACTGACAATGTGGAGGGTTTTTTTTTTTTTTTTTTTTTTCCAATTACCCCCCAACCCTCAGTTTTTCCATTTTCACTGAAACAAGACACAGCCTGAGAGGACCAGGAGACAGTGTGACGTTCACTGACCTACTTGTTCATCTGAGCCAGACCTTCTAGAACCAGGCTTTCTAGAACCAAAAAGGAAGTAGAGACGGACTCAAACAGAAAGTAGAGACGGATTCAGTCAGGAAGTGGAGACGGATCCAAACAGGAAGCGGAGACAGAGACAATCAGGAAGTGAGACGGAACAAATCAGGAAGCAGAGACAGATCCAAACAGGAATTGGAGACAGATCCAAACAGGTGTTGTGACGGATCCTAACAGGAAGTGGAGATGGATCCAAACAGGAAGTGAAGACAGATCTAAACAGGAAGTGGAGACGGATTGCATCAGGAAGCAGAGACTAACCCAAACAGGAAGCGGAGATGGATCCAAACAGGAAGTGGAGACGGAGTCAATCAGGAAGTGGAAACAGATCCAATCAGGAAGTGGAGTCCGCTCCAAACAGGAAGTGGAGTCGGATCCAAACAGAAAGTGGAGACGGATCCAAACAGGAAGTACAGACGGACCTGGCAAGACTGATGGAACCAGAACCAGTGGATGGATTTATGGCTCTGGATTCTATAGATCTACAGCTGTTCTCATTGAGTGTCAGTGATTTTCAACAAGTCCCGCAGGTTTCCATCCATTCACCCCCCTCCTGATGGAAACACCGGGACTCTTTATCACTGTCACCGGTTCCCCCGTTATGGGAAGAAGTCACCGAGAGGAGGATCAATCACTGAGAGCACCAGTGTCTAAACCGGCTGACAGTGTGGAGATTTTTAGCGTTTTTTTCCGAACTGTCACGTTACCGAGTGTCAGTTTCCCACATCTTGCTGCAGTCGCCTGAACGCAGCGGCTCTCTGGTGGAGGAGAAGTGGTGAACCAGGGTGGAGCCGGTGTTTTGGATTAACTGGTCTCCGTGTTAACTGGTGGCTTGGTTTATTTCACTTCCTGTGTTAGATAAAAACCAGATGCTACAGGAAGTCGGTCACCAACTAACAAGGAGACCAGGTGATTTGTAACACCGTATTGACTGCTTCCTCAGAGGTTTTAGCAACGGAAAACACACACACACACACACACACACACACACACACACACACACACACACACACACACACACACACACACACACACACACAGCAGTCAAAGGACACGTAGCAGTATTTTGAAGCTCTTCTCTGGGGACGACGCGCAAATTAACGCACCAGATGAAAACTCATAACCAATAATAAGATTGTCAGAGGTCAGGAAGTGACGGACTGACTCCACTAACGAGGCTGACGTCTCTGATAGAGTCATGTAACAATCGTCTAATCTAGGAGACTGCTTTCAGAAACAGCTGATTTCAGGACCCCAGAAATCCAAGAGAAGGAAGGAACACTAGCCGTGAAGACAGGAGCTCACACTCAGAGGAGGCTTTACAGAACCAGACTTTCTAGACCCAGCCTCAGACGTTGTAGAACCAGACTTCCTAGAACCAGGCTCAGAGGAGGCTTTCTAGAGCCAGGCTTTCTGGAACCAGACTTTCCAGAACCAGATTTTCTAGACCCAGCCTCAGACTTTGTAGAGCCAGACTCAGAGGAGACTTTCTAGACCCAGACTTTCTCGAACCAGATTCAGACTTTCTAGAACCAGCCTCAGACTTTGTAGAACCAGACTCAGGCGAGACTTTGTAGAACCAGACTTTCTAGAACCAGGCTTTCTCGAAGCACATTCAGACGTTCTAGATTCAGACTCAGGTGAGACTTTGTCGAACCAGACTTTCTTGTCCCAGACTTTATAGAACCAGACTAAGAGGAGACTTTGTAGAACAAGACTCACACTTTATAGGACTAGACTCAGAGGAGACTTTTTAGAACCAGACTTCTTAGAACCAGGCTCAGAGGAGACTTTCTAGAACCAGACATTTTCTAGACCCAGCCTCAGATTTTCTAGAACCAGACTGAGATTTTCTAGAACAAGATTCAGAGGAGACTTTGCAGAACCAGACTTTCTAGAACCTCCGTCTGGAATCGGGCAGAGTCGCCCGGCGTTTCCACGGAGACTCGTCTCTGGATCTTTCCGTCTGGGGCCTCCTGCTCTGTTGACCCTCCCGTTAATCCAATCAGACGGAGTTCGCCACCGCGTTGTGACCTCAATCATTGCATATTCATTACAAAACATCGTCTCCATTAGCATAAGCAAACACGCCCGTCGCTGCGACCACCGTGGGCTCCCCCGTACGCCTCCCTTCATCTGGAAGCAAACCTTCCCGAGTTCTGCTGTCAGAACGAATCCAGCGCAGAGCATTACTGGTATATAGTGACGGGAAGCAGACGGGATTCTGGGATGCGTTCGGACATGTTTACAGTAAACACCGATCGTTTACAGAAGACGATCTCTCGCTCCACGTCCCTTCTGATTACATCATTTCGTCTCCGGAATCCAACCGGCAACGGGGAAGAAGGAGGAGGAGGAGGACGTCTAGACGAGCCGCAGACCAGAGGAGGCAGCTGGAAATAAACGGCAGCAGCCCGTCGCCATGGCAACCGGCGGAGGAAACAAGAGCAATGAAAGAGGAAGGAGGGGAAGTGTGTATGTGTGTGTGTGTGTGTGCGTGTGTGAATTATCGGTGCCCCCACCGGGCCTCGCTGTCACCGGGTTCGTCTCTCCCTGAACACCATGTTCTGCTGGGAAGTCCTTTCCTCGACGCCATCAACGCTAATCACGGAGGAAGGAACGGTTTACCGGTTCAGGGAGGAGGCCGGACTGGAGGAAGTGTTAGAACCTGGGTTCCGCCGTACGGCGGCGTCAGGAGACAGCCGGACTGATGGGGGTTAAGGTGACGACCGCCGGGAGGGAAGAGATGAAGGATGAAGGGATGAACTGAGAGCACGTTTTCAAAAGACAAGTACGAACCTTCAGCTGCTGGCTGGTACCTAGCACAATACCAGTACTAACTTTAAGGTACTCGCTGATCTTGAGTACCAATGCCTGCACCGATACCCATACGGACCGATGCCTAGTACTGATACCCAAACTCACCAATACCTTGTACCAATACCTAGTACCAATACACATATTGACTGATACCAAGTACCGATACCTAGTACCGATACCCATACTGACCGATGCCTAGTACCGATATCCAAACTCACCAATACCTTGTACCGATACCTAGTATCGAAACCCATACTGACTGATACAAGTACCGATACCCATACTGACAATATCTAGTACTGATGCCCATACTGACTGATACCAAGTACCGATACCCATACTGGCCAATACCTAGTACCGATGCCTAGTACCGATACCCACACTGACCAATACCTAGTACCAATACCCATACTGACCGATACCAAGTACCAATACCCATACTGACTGATACCAGGTACCGATACTTATACTGACTGATACCTAGTACCGATACTCATACTGACTGATACCTAGTACCGATATCCATACTGACAGATACCTAGTGCCGATACCCATACTGACCGATACCTAGTACCGATACCAATGCTAACACCTAGTAGTGATACCAAGTACTGATACCCATACTGACCAATACCTAGTACCAATACAAAGTACTAGTACCCATACTGACCAGTACCTAGTACCGATACCCATACTGACTAATACCTTGTACTGATACTAAGTACCGATACCCAAACTGACCAATACCTAGTACCAATACCAAATACTGATACCCATACTGACCAATATCTAGTACCGATACCTAGCACCGATATCCATACTGACTGATATCAAGTACACATACCCATACTGACCGATGCCTAGTACCAATACCTAGTACTGATACCTAGTACCGATTCCCATACTGACTGATACTTAGCACCAATACCTAGTGCCGCTACCTAGTACCAATACCCATACTGACTGATACCTAGTACTGATACCCATACTGACTGATGCCTAGTACTGATACCCATACTGACTGATATGTAGTGCCGATACCCATACTGATACCTAGTACCAATACTTAGTACCAATACCCATACTGACCGTTACCTAGTACTGATACCCATGCTAATACCTATTACTGATACCAAGTACTGATCAGTGTTGTTTTCGTTAACGATGAGGACGACGAAAATATTTCGTCAACGCCCCTTTTTTCCGTGACTAAAACGAGACGTGACGAGCTAAAAATATCTCTTTAAAAGACGGAAATGTGACGAGACGTATCTGTTGTTTTCGTTAACGAGACGAGATGAGACGAAAATGTCGGTATTTTGACTTTCAAAATAAATGAAAACAAATGCGATTCCTCCAGCCAGTTCACGCAGATCGGCTGCTTTACTCTGAAAATATCAGCAATTCTCGAGCTGCTTCCTGCATGCCTGCACTGCATGCGCCGGCGCACTAGAGAGCGTGGCAGCAACTTTCGCCGGGGCTCGGCGGGAGGAAAAGATGCAGCGATTTATGGATGTACTTTAATCAGAATCCAGCAGAAAATAAAACAGAATGCCTCGTAGTGGGAGACGGAGGATCTAATCCAACTGTTGACTGTTTGTTCTTACTGTGAAACTGCAATAGGAGCCCACCACTAATTAGTGAAGAGTTTTCCCCAAATACCTAATAAATCTTTACTTTTTCTTGTTCTTTTCTTTTTTAAAAATAATCCAGGTGTTGTCTTATTTTGAAGAAATGTATTTTCACTCTTGTTTAAAATTAGTATAAAGAAAATTCAGGTAAGGAATACTTACAAAGTTTATTAAACTCAAGTTATATTTGTCATTTCAGTTTTGAAGTGTTTCATACCATCAAGTTTACCCAAGGAATTAATTTAGTTTATTTCAGTTGTTGTAATGGTAGTATTTTCCTCATAACCATCTTAATATTGGTGTTATCTCTCCTCCAAAAGTAATAACAGGCAGTTACTCTGACCAGTTCAAATCAGTAACATAGAAACATAACAGACCAGTTTTAAGAAAAGATCTCAGCCTTTATATCAGTATGGACATTATAAAAATAGCCTGAAAGTATCAGCAAAACTCCTATTAGTCCTCTCATTCTGTCTGCAGTGCTCATATAAGCACTGCATTGAGGTTGTAAAGTATCAAACTAGTCCAGTTATTATTTAATTCACAAGGAATCAATGTGTTATGATGGTTTTGTGCCATTTAAGTATATTTTATTATGTTTGTTTGGTTTAGAATTTCCTTTGTCTGTCTTTTTTCTCATGTACTATTGTTTCAGCCTTTTTTTAATGACTAAAACTTGACTAAAACCCGTTTGGTTTTCGTCGACTAAAACTAGACTAAAACTAAGAAGTGTTGAAATGACTAAAACTAGACTAAAACTAATGAGCATTTCGTCCAAAAGACTAAGACTAAAACTAAATCAAAGCAGGCTGCCAAAAACAACACTGGTACTGATACCCATACTGACATATACCTAGTAGCATTGCAAAGTACTAATATCCATACTGACCGATACCTAGTACCGATACCCATACTGACCGGTACCTAGCACTGAGACCCATAATGGCTTTTACCTATTATCAACACTGCCTACCAATACCAGTATTAATACCACTTAAATTGATCTTATTTGGATTGATTCCTGTTGCCTGGAGCTGCTGAACTGGCTCAGTTTTTTTTTCACCTCATTACATCATCAGTGACATCACCGGTGACATCACCCCTCTCCCCTCCAGGCATCACCACGGTGCTGACCATGACCACCCTGAGCACGGTGGCCCGGACCTCGCTGCCCCGGGTGTCGTACGTCACGGCCATGGACCTGTTCGTCACCGTCTGCTTCCTGTTTGTCTTTGCCGCCATGATGGAGTACGCCATGCTCAACTACTACTCCTACTCCTGCAGCGGCCGCCGCCCGCCGCCCGCCCGCCACCGCATGGTCAGTACCGGGTGCTAGCTAACGGGGGCTAGCACGCTAACAGATGCTGCTGGGCCAAAACATGCCAGGATGCTAACGGACGCTAGTGTGCTAATAGATGCTGGCATATGCTAGTGCAGTAAATCATGCTAGAATGTAAGGCGTGCTATAAAGATGCGACAATGCTAGCATGCTTAAAAGATGCTACAGTCGTAAAATATGCTAGTGTGCTAAAATATGCTACCGTGCTAAAATAGGCTGGAATGCAAAGAGACGCTGATAGATGCTAGCGCACTGACGAATGCTAGCGTGCTAAAAGATGCTGCTGTGCCAGAGTAATAATGTATGCTAACGGACACTCGTGTGCTAACAGGTGCTAATAGATGATGTCAAATGCTAGTGCACTAAAAGATGCTAATATGCTGACGGATGCTAGTGTGCTAAAAGATGCTAATATGCTGACGGATACCAGCATGCTAAAATATGCTACTGTGTTAGTATGCTGTTGGATGCTTGTCTGCTAACAGATGCTACCATGCTAAAATATGCTAGCATACTAATAGATGCTAACATGCTCGAAGATGCTGACGGATGCTATTGGTGCTAATGGATGCTAGCGTGCTAACAGATTCTCCCTTGTTAAAAGATGCTGGTATGCTAACAGATGCTAACATATGCTAGCTACAGTCGCAGTGATGCGTTCAGGTACCGTTAGATTTCCCGTTTGTTCCTGAAATTTCTGTAGGAAAAGTGAACGTCGGTCTTTCAAAGATGCAAACATAAAAAATGTTTTAAAAATAATAAATAATAATTCTTTATTAATAATAAATTAACACTAAACAACAGGAAAAATGGGCAAAACAATCACAAATTGTTGACAAAATACCCCTAAAACTGAGAAAAGACACAAAATAAACAAAAAGAAGCGAGAAATGAAGTAGAAAATGGAGAAAATGAAGAATAACAAGACAAAAACATAATAAAACAACTCAGGGTTTACAAAAACACATCAAACACAAACAGTTTACAAAGAGACAATAAACACATGACAGTCAGTAGGTGTTGTCGGTTAGATTCCCGTGGACTTAAAGCTCCCGGGTTTCAAAATCACACTGAATGGAAGTGAATGAGGAGAAGCTGGTTTCCACGGCGACCAGGGCTCCAGCGGGGCGATGCATTCAGGTACATCCCGCCATTCAGGACGCCCTCAATACAGCCTCCATCGCATGTTTACTGACTTCAGGAGGAAAACATCAACAATGTTTACAAAATCCTGTTATTGTGGGCCTTTTTTTTTCTTTATGTGTTTTTCTTGTCTGTGCTTTATTTATTTATTTATTTATTTATTTATTTATTTATTTATTTATTTATTTATTTATTGGAGTTGGGATTGCTTTGGTTTATTTGTTGTATTTCTGTTATTTTTATTTTAAATTTTTTTAAGGGGGCTTTTTTGTTTGTTTTTTTTGTTTGTTTTTTTTGCATACTCTTTATTCAGCTTTTGCTTTAATACATTAAAAAATTCTGTTTCAATGTTTTCTGCTTCCAGCTGACAGTGTTTAGATTCTCTTTCTTAGTTTGCCTCTTTTTTTTGTAGTTTTATTCTCATTTTTCTTCATTTTAATCACCATCAATCTCTTTCTTTAATGGTTGTAGCTGATTTACTCTCCTTTATCACCATTCTGAGTTATTTTGTCTCCTTTTATGATTGTTTTGTGATTTTTTTTTCTTGCTTTTACAATCTTCTTTGCAGCAATTTTTGGTTATACAGACAACATTTTTCACTATGTCATCTCATAATCATTTCTTTCCTTTGTTTATTGTTGTTTAGTCTCATTTTTGTTTGCTTTGATTCATTCTGTATTGTTTTCTTATTCTTTTGTCTCCTTTTTTGGTTATTTTGAGTCACTGTGTTCCTCTTTAATCTCCATTTTGCATTATTTACTGTCATTTATTTTAATTTTTCTTTCCATATCTGCATTGTTTTCAATTGTATTATTTCTATATTGTATTTTTTTTTTGTTTGGGCCAAAAAAAAGCAAAAATAGATAACTTTTAATATATTAGAATAGTAATAGTAATCGATAATTTAGCTGATAATTTTTTTCTTTAACTGTTTTTATTTTTTTTTCATTTTAATTGAGAAAATATTTATAGTTGTGTCTTTTTTTTACTCTTAAACTTTTTTTACTGTAAAAATTTTTTCTTTTTTTTTTACTCTGAACATTTTTTTTCTTTTTTGTGCTTAAACCTTGTTTTTTTAAGTCTTAAACTTTGTGTTTTTTTTTACTCTTAAACTTTTTGTTGTTTTTGTTTTATTTACTCATTTTTTTACTCTTACATTTCTTTGTTGTTTTTTACACTTCAACTTTTTGGGCTTTTTTTGTTTTTTACTCTTAAAGTTTTTGTTTTTGTTTTGTTTTGTTCTTTTGCTTTTAGACTTTTTTTAACCCTTAAACTTTTTTTGTTTTGTTTTTTTTACAGTTAAACTTTTTTGTTTTTGTACGCGTAAACATTTTGTTTTTTGTTTTTTTACTCTTAAACTTTTTGTTTTTTGTTTTTTTACTTTCAATTTTTTTTAATAATTTTTTTACTCTTAAACATTTTCACATTCTTAAACTTTTTGATCCATTTATTCATTTATTTATTTTTTCCACAAAATGAAAGTCACCTCAACTCCTAATGTGAAAACCCGTTTGCTCCCCTCCAGGCCTACTCCTCCTTCGGCCCCACCCCCCTCCTCCTCCGCCACGCCCCCACTACCACCACCACCACAACCACCGCCGCCTCCTCCTCCTCCTCGCTCTGGCTCCACCCCTCCGACCCGGACCCCGCCCCCTCCTGGCCGGGGGGCGGGGCCTTGGCGGCCTGCCTGGACGGGAAGGACTGCGCGTCGTTCTTCTGCTGCCACCGGGAGTGCCGTGGCGGCGGCTGGCGGCGCGGCCGCATCCACCTGGACTTCGGCGAGTTGGACGCCTACGCCCGCGTCTTCTTCCCCACCTCCTTCCTGCTCTTCAACATCGTGTACTGGGTGGGCTACCTCTACCTCTGAGGCCCCGCCCACTCCGCGGAGGAGGAGGAGGAGGGGGCGGGGCCAGGCCGTCAGTGCCTTCTTTCAGAACGGTTTCCCTCCGTTTCTTCTTCTTCTTCTTCTTCTTCTTCTTCTTCTTCTTCTTCTTCTTCTTCTTCTTCTTCTTCTTCTTCTTCTTACCTCGTCCCAGACTTTTCACCTGGTAGCACGTTAGCTTTAGCTGTACCATAGAAAACACTCCCTTTTTCAAAAAGTGTTCATGTTTCTTCTTCTTCTGAGGATTAGTTGTTCTTCGGTTGTTTCAATTGTTAAATATGGGATGGGGGCAGGGCTTGGGAGAAAGGGGCGGGGCTTGTGGTTTGTCTTGTAAAAATCTGGCTGTTTTTGTATTGTTTTATTTAGTTTAATTTTTAGAAATCTATTTTTGTTTTTTGTTTTCAATTTTAGTTTTAAAAATATGGTTCCATTATTAAAAATTTAATTTATTTTATTTTGAAAAATCTGTTACCTTTTTTTTTATTTTAATGTATTTATTTTTTCATTTTATTTTTAAAAATAATTTATTTTATTTCAGAAAATCTGCTTCCTTTGTTTTATTTTAAATTTTTAAATTTTAATTAATTAATTATTAATTAATTTATTTATTGGTCTGATCTGGTCTATTCCAGTCTGATCCGGTTGAATCCAGTCTCATCCAGTCTAATTCAGTTCCAACAAGTCTAATCGTGTCTATTCTTAATCCGGTCTAATCCAATCTGATCCGGTTTTACCCAGTTTAATCCAGTCTTATCTGGTTTAATCTGGTCTACTCTGGTTTGATCCGGTTGAATCCAGTCTCATCCAGTGTAATCCAGTTCAAACCAGTCTAATCCGGTCTATTCCTGATCTGGTCTAATCTGGTTTATTCCTAATCTGGTTTTAATCCAGTGTAATCCGGTTAGTTCTGGTCTGAGATCCATATTTTCTTTGACAAACTTTTCAAGTGTTTTCATGGACTTTCAATTTTTTAGAGTTTGATACTTTGGGAAACTTTACCTGGAGGACAATTTAAACCAACGAAGAAGAAGCATGAAGTTTGAAAACCTCCTCCTGCCGTCAATCCCCCCTTTTTCCCAGAGTATCAAACTGAAACTCCAAAGACTTTCCGGACCGTATTTTCTGGACTAGAGGAGAAACGAGAAATTCTGACAGGAATAAGTTTAACGATGGATATTTGATCATTTTTAGATGTCTTTATTCCCGGAAAAATAGACACAAATGGAAAAATAACAAAAGTCGCTTGATCAGCTAAAAACAGCCATTGGCGACAGAATTTCAATAATTGGCACCATTTTTTGTCCAACATTCCTATTTTTTAGAATATTATTTGAAGCTATTATAATTTTCTTTTTTACATTTTTATTATTATTGTCAGTATATTAATTTTTTTAATTTTACTTTTCCTTTATTTTTATTTTTTTATTTTTTGTTTATTTTTTTATTTTTCATTTCATTTATTTTCAGTCTATTTTTTTCTATTCATTTTTAATTTTATTTTTCATTGTATTTAGTTTTATAAATTATTTTATTTAGTATTTAATTTTTGTATTTCACTTTTATATTTTTTTCATTAAATGTGTTGACAGGCTTGACTTTTCACTGTAAGAGATTTTATAGAGACTTGCAACCGATACGATCCATCACACGATCAATTACTCTTCCTGAACAGCATCCAGGCACGCTGCCTCATTCAGTTTCCACATTTTCTTATGTTTACAAGTAAACAACAAAAAATAAACAACAGAGAGACGACTGTTGACAAACAGGGGCGGAAGCCAGCTGCTCCTCTAGTCCAGAGAATACGGTAGAAACCATGAAAATGACGGATTAGAACGATTCCAGCTGGGAATTATGGGAGATCAAAACTCTGAAGCACATTTAGAATAGGAACACACACACACACACACACACACACACACACACACACACACACACGCGCGCGCGCGCGTGCGCGCGCCTTGAAAAATGGATGAACCGGGATTTCCGCTGATGACTCTTGATGGATTTTCCCTCATGGCCTCCATCAGGCATGGAATATTGATGCACACACACACACACACACACACACACACACACACACACACACACACACACACGTAAAAAATTCAAAACACACATTGTGACATTTTAGTTGACTTTTACTCTCGATGCTGTTTTTTTGTGGTTTGTTTTGTAGAACAATCGACTCCTCCCCCTCCCCCATCCTCACACACACACACACACACACACACACACACACACACACACTGCCCTGCTGTTTGTATGATGTTTGTATGTTCATAGGGTTCCTGACAGGTTCAGCCGGCTCCTCATGAATATTCATGAGCTCCAGCAGGAGGCCGACGCCCGCTAATGACTCCGCCCCCCCCCCCAGCCTCATTAGCATAAAGCTTACCAGGATTAAGTCATTCTGAAAATCAGGATTAATTACGTTATCTTTTCAGTACGTCATGATTAATCACATTATTGAATTAATTATGATTAATCACATTATTTCTTTAGTTTAATATGATTAATCACATTATTTATTGAATTAAATATGATTAATTGCATTATTTCCTTAGATTATTATGATTAATTACTTTATTTGTTTAGTTAATTATGATTTATTGCATTATTTCTTCAGTACATCATGATTAACCACATTATGTGTTTAATTATGATTCATTCCATTGATTTTTAAGTTTATTGAGGTAAATTACTTTATTTATGTAGTTTTCTATGATTAATCTAAGTATTTCTTCAGTTTATTATGATGAATTGCCTTTATTTAGTTTATTATGATAAATCACATTATTTCTTTAGTTAATCATGATTAATTGCATTATTTCCATGGTTAAACGTTACTAAACGTATCACTCATTGAGTTTATTGTGATTAATCACGTTTTTTCCCATAGTGAATCACAGTTAATTGCATTATTTTTTGTAATAACAATTAGTCACACTTCTTTAAATGATCACAATTAACATTTCCACAGTTAATCATGATTTACCACATTATTTATTTTAACTACAATTTATCATATTTAGTTAATCATAATTAATCATGTCACTGCTTTAATCAGACTTAATCATATTTTTTCTGTAATCATGATTAATTGCATTATTTAGTTTATTATGATTAATCATATTTTTTCTGCACTTAATCACAGTTAATTGCATTATTTTTTTAATTGCAATTCAATCTTTTGTTTAGCATGACTAAATTTTATTATTTCCATAATTAACTGTGATTAATCTCATTAATAAATCAATCATTAATTTGTATGATTTCTTTAGTTTGTCACAGTTAATAGCATTTCCACAGTTAATCATGATTAACCACATTATTTCTTTAATCACAATTTATCATATTTACTTCAACATAATTAATCACACTTACTTAATCACACTAAATCACATTATTTCTTTAATTAATCATCTACTTAACCACAAGTTATGTCATTTCTTGATTACTTGCATCATTTTTTTTGTTTATCACGATTAATCACATTATTTCTTTAGTCACAATTAATCTCACTGTTTCTAATTGCCTCATTTCTTTAGTTAATCATAATTAATTGCATTATTTCTTTAGTTAATCATGATTCACTGCATTACCTCCCTCATTAGTATAACTCTGAGGGTAATTACCCATCATCCACTGAGGCAGCCGGCTGAACCGAGCAGTAAACCTGCTACACTTTATAAGTGTCTAAGTCTCAAAACAAACAAACAAACAAACAAACAATCACTCTTTTCTACGTCTTGATGAAAGAATCACCGTGTTTATAAAGCCCTTTCACAATAAGAGCGCTGATCCAGGACCAGGGTCCTGTTTACACAACATTTCAATTTAAAAGATTCATTTTTAAAAATTGCGATTAATTTCATTTCTTTAATCGCAGTTATTTGCATTGTTTCCTCAGTTAATCGTGATTAATCAGCTTGATTTGAAAAAGTTTTTCTACAGTTTAGTTCAATGTAGAGTTTTCGAAAACTTCTCCACAGTCTTGTTCTTGTCGCTTTTCGAAAAGTTGTTCTGTGCAGTTCTTTGCAATTCAGTTTTTGAAAAGTTCCTCCCAATTCAACTCAGTTTTCAAAAATTTTTTCTCCAGTTTTTTTTTTTTCAAATCAGTTTTTGACGAGTTTTTCTCCCCAGTTTTCAAGACAGGTTTCAAAAAGTTGCTCCCTAGTTCTTGGTCAACTCAGTTTTCGTAAGGTTCTTCTCCACAGTTTTGTTCAGAGTTTTCAAAAATGTTGTCCACGTTTTGGTTCATGTCAGTTTTCAAAAAGCTATCTAGTTTTTTCAAATCAATTTTTGAAAAGTTGTTCTCCCCAGTTTTCTTTGTCAGGTTTTAAAAAGTTGCTCCCTAGTTTTCTTCAAGTCAGGTTATGAAAAGTTCCTCACAATTTTTCTTCAAGTTTCTTCAAGTTCTTCACAATTTTGTTCAACTCAGTTTTCAAAAAGATGTTCTCCACAGTTTTCCATTTTCGAAATGTTCTCGTTTTGGTTCATGTCAGTTTTCAAAACGTTGTTCTCCAGCTTTTTGGGTTTTTTTATATCAGTTTTCGCTAAGTTCTCCACGTTTTGAAATTGGTTTTCAAGAAGTTGCTCTTCAATTTATTTCAAATCATATTTTGAAAAGTTGTTTTCCCCAGTGGTCTTCAAGTCAGGTTTCAAAAAGTTGTTTCCTAGTTTTCTGCAACTCAGTTTTCAAAAAGTTGCCCTCCACAGTTTTGTTCAGAGTTTTTGAAATGTTCTCCAGTTTTGGTTCATGTCAGTTTTCAAAAGTTATTCTCCAGTTTTTTGTTTTTGAAAAGTTGTTCTTCACAGTTTTGTTCAGCAGTTTTTGAAAAGTTGCTCACAGTTTTGTGCAACTCAGTTTTCAAAAAGTTGTTCTCCACAGATTAGCTTAAGGCTGAGTTTTTGAAAATTTCTCCATGTTTTGTTTTGTCAGTTTTAAAAAAAAATGTCTCCACAGTTTTTTTTCAAATCAGTTTTTAAAAGTTGTTCTCCCCAATTTTCTTAATCAGCTTTTGAAAAGTTCCTCACAATTTTGTGCAACTCGGTTTTCAAAAAGTTGTTCTCCAGTTTTCATTCAAGTCAATTTTCAAAAAGTTGCGGTTCCCCCTTTTTTTCCCATCCAGTCATAAAGTTTTCAAAATGCTACGTTTCCTCCTCTCTACATGTTTATGGAACAGTGGCGTTTTCAAAAAGTTGCGTGGTGTAACCGGCTCTGATCCTGGGTCAGCCTGTAGGGGGAGCAGTTGTTGAAAACAGGTGTCTTTTCTAGAACGTGCTGCGTCGCTTCTATTAATAAAGAAGGTTTTTGGTCAAGTGCCGCTTTTCAAGTGTTTTCTTGTCCAGTTTCAAAAAAACTTGATCAGACAGTGGATATTTTTACAGTGTGGCATCCATCAGGGATTGGAGAATCGATTGGTCACATGGCTCTGAATACAATGACGTCATCTCAGGCTGTTTACACTGTAAATAATACAAGACAACACCGCAGAAAATGAGTGTTAAAACTACTGAAAAAATACTTTTTAAACTACTTTTCCATTTTTACAGTCTAGAATTTCTTTGTCATTAAAAACTAAAAATTTTAAGGGAATTGTTTTTTTCAGTGAGACTTCTATAAAATTTCCACTTGTCTTCAGTTTTGTTGTAGCTTGTTTATACACTGTAAAAGAAAAAAGAAAAAAGATATTTTTGACTGAAAACAAGACAAATCAACTTGGTAAGATTTGGTTTTTACAGTGTAGAAAGGTAAGTTGTAAATATGTGAATTTAGGTGAGTCTACTTAATAATGAATTGACTCTTCTGGAGGATAAAAAGTGGATTTATGGCAGAAAAAATGAGACATTTGGAAGAAAATAAGTGTCAAAATAAAGGTTCTGTTGAAGAAATGGAAGAAAATGTTCAATAATTGTTGATTAAACACAAGAAAAGCAA
The DNA here is from genome assembly GCF_902148845.1 of Salarias fasciatus. Taxonomy (NCBI): domain Eukaryota; kingdom Metazoa; phylum Chordata; class Actinopteri; order Blenniiformes; family Blenniidae; genus Salarias; species Salarias fasciatus. The sequence continues at coordinate 5,408,097 of NW_021941230.1, read as the reverse complement.
CATACACTGTCAAAAATGTGGCCCAAATACAAGATATTAACAGTAAAGTAAAAAAAAAAAAGTGTGTTAAAACTAGATAGAAGAATTTAAATCAAGAAATGAGCAATACACTGTAAATATACAGAATCTGCATAAGTTTTTTAAATGCGTTCTGAGTGAAAATGTCTCATTTCACTTGATTTAAGATAAATTCGCTTAAAAATTATATCTCACCAAGATAGACTTGACTTAAGAGAAGTTCTCTGGAATCAAGACAGTTTTCAATTGATTTTGAATTTTTTGCAGTGTATCAACCTTAAATCAATTGGAATGGGATGAATAAATGGGAAGATTTAGATTTTTTTTTTTTTTTTTTTTGCAGTGAAGGACCGTCGACAGCTGCATAGAAAATATGACAAACTGGAAATTGTGTCTTATAAACTGATCTCCAAAATAAGAACATATGTTTTTCATAATTTTCACTTTATTTTGAAGGTAAGACCATTAATGAGTGAAAAAAAAAAAAAATAAAATAAAATATATATATATATATATATATATATATATATATATATATATATATATATATATATATATATATATATCAAGGTAAGGCTTTAGTAAGACCATCCATGAGTGAAAATTGCGAAAAATGTATTTTGATAATTTTCACTTGATTTTGAAGGTAAGGATTACTATTGCAACAACACATCATCAGTAGGGTAAAACTAACCTGCTTCACGATGGTCTAGCCTTACCTTCAAAATAAAGTGATAATTTTAAGAAAAGATTTTTTTTTAAATTTTCACTCATGGATGGCCTTACTATGGCCTTTCCTTCAAAATAAAATGGAAATTATCAAACTTTTTTTTTCAATTTTCATTCATGGGTGGTCTTACTAAAGCCTCACCTTTAAAATAAAGTGAAAATTATCAACTCAATTAATTCTCAATTAATTGAGTTGGAAATAGAAAATCTGCTGAAAAAAAATAAAATATAAAATAAAGAAAAAATAAATGTGACGTGGAACTGACGCCATTCTTGTCACACCTGCCTTACCTTCAAAATAAAGTGAAAAAAGTATATATATATACATATATAAATCAAATTTCACTCATGGATGCTGTTACCTTCAAAATAAAGCAAAAATTGGCAAAAACATTTTTTTTTTTCAATTTTTACTCTTGGATGGTCTTACTATAGCCTTGTTACTTTCAAAATCAAGTGAAAATTTTAAAAAAAAGTTTTCAATTTTCACTCATGGATGGTCTTACTATAGCCTTTCCTTAAAAAAAATTGAAAATTATCAAACTTTTTTTTTTTATTTCACTCATGGATGGTCTTATAACCTTACCTTCAAAAGAAAGAGAAAAAATTGTTTGTTTTTTTCAATTTTCACTTACCTTCAAAATAAAGTGAAAATTATCAATTAAAAAATTCAATATTCACTCAAGGATGGTCTTACTGTAGCCTTAATTTCAAAATAAAGTGAAAATTATCAAAAAAAAATTTTTTTTTTCCAATTTTCACTCATCGATGGCCTTACCTTCAAAATAAAGTGAAAATCATCAAAAATGATTTTTTTACTCTACCACAGTCCACAGTCCCAATCTCCTCTCATCACTTTTTTAAAATCATGATTCCTCGCGGTTTTTCTTTTTGTGGCTTCACGGCGGAGGAGTGGTTAGCGCTCTTGCTTCACAGCAAGCAGGTCACAGGTTTGATTCCCTGGACCGTGCTTTCTGTGTGCAGTTTGCATGTTCCTCCCCGTGTCTGGATGGGTTTCCTCCGGTTTGCATTATTTTCTTAATCACATCACCATTTAATCACATTTTCATTTATTTTTTTTCCATCGTATTTTTTGCTTCAAAATAAAAGCAAATTAATGCAATGTTAAAAATGCAGTTTTCAATCTTAAAAAAAGTGTGATTCATCATGAAAAAAAAAAAATCAGTCATCCCTTCATTAATTCATCACAAGTCCTTCTTGTTTCTTCATCTTCCTGAAGAGCTAATATTTCAAATTGTGCGAGTTTGATTCCCCCTCTGCAGCAGTGCCAGGCAGCAGGTGTGATGCTCATCCTTGGTGTTTCGCTCTCGGGCGTTAATTGAGTTGGAAATAGAAAATCTGCGGGAAAAAAAAAAAAAAAAATTAAAAAATAAAGATAAGGTGGGACTGACGCCAGTCTTCTCACAGCTGCAGCAGAGGAGTGATGCTCAGAGGCACGGCGGCAGCAGCCGGGCGAGAGGTGGATTCTCCTTCTTCTCAGTGCTGTTTACATTGAGAGCCTTTAATCCTCCTGGATTACACTGTTAAAAAAAAAAAAGGTTTGTCCAAATACAAAATATCAACAATAAATAAAAATAAGTGTCAAAATAAAGGTTTTGATGAAGAAATGGAAGAAAATGTTCAATGATTGTTGATTAAACACAAGATAAACAACATACACTGTAAAACATGTGGCCCAAATACAATCACATCACTTCCATAGCTTAATCGCAATTATTTGCATTATTTATTTGGTTTGTCATGATTCATCACATTTTTTCTATAGTTAATCACAATAAATTGCATTATGTCTTTGGTTCATCATGATTAATCTCATCATTTCCATAGTTGATCACAATTAGTTGCAATATTTCTTTGGTTTATAAGGATTAATCACATCATTTCCATAGTTAATCACGATTGATTGCATTATTTGTTTGGTTCATGATGATTAATTACATAGTTTTCATAGTTAATCACAATTTATCACAATAATTCTTTAATCATTACTAACTGGATATTTGTTTTTGTTAATCAGAATTAATTCAATCATTTCTTTAATTAATCCAGATCAGTTGCATCATTTGTTCAGTTAATCAGGATTAATTGCATCATTTCTTTTATTAATCAGGATTAATTGCATCATTTCTTCAATTAGATAGGATTAATTGCATCATTTCTTCAGATAATCAGGAGTAATTGCATCATTTGTTTATTCACAATTAACTGCATCATTTGTTCAGTTAATCAGGATGAATTGCATCATTTGTTCAGTTAATCAGGATGAATTGCATCATTTCTTTAGTTAATCAGGATGAATTGCATCATTTGTTCACTTAATCAGGATGAATTGCATTATTTCTTTAGTTAATCAGGATTAATTGCATCATTTCTTTAATTGATCAGGATGAATTGCATCATTTCTTCAGTTAATCAGGATTAATTGCATAATTTCTTTAGTTAATCAGGATTAATTGCATCATTTCTTTAATTCATCAGGATTAGTTGCATCATTTCTTTAATTGATCAGGATGAATTGCATCATTTCTTCAGTTAATCAGGATTAATTGCATAATTTCTTTAGTTAATCAGGATTAATTGCAACATTTCTTTAATTTATCAGGATTAATTGCATCATTTCTTCAGATAATCAGGAATATTTGCATCATTTGTTTATTCACAATTAATTGCATCATTTGTTCAATTAATCAGGGCGAATTGCATCATTTGTTCAGTTAATCAGGATGAATTGCATCATTTCTTCAGTTAATCAGGATTAATTGCATCATTTCTTTAATTTATCAGGATTAATTGCATCATTTCTTTAATTCATCAGGATTAGTTGCATCATTTCTTTAATTGATCAGGATAAATTGCATCATTTCTTCAGTTAATCAGGATTAATTGCATCATTTCTTTAGTTAATCAGGATTAATTGCAACATTTCTTTAATTAATCAGGATTAATTGCATCTTTTAGTTAATCAGGATCAATTGCATCATTTCTTTAATTAATCAGGACTGATTGCATCATTCGTTTAGTTAATCCGGATCAATTGCATTTTTCTTTAATTCATCAGGATTAATTGCATCATTTCTTTGGAAGTTGTTGCAGTTGTTCCACTGCGGTCTTCACATGACGGTGACGGACGGTGATCACAGCTTCAGATTGGAGTGAAAGCTGTGATCTCACTTCCAGAATAGCAGCGGCCCACGAGATTCACCAAAATAAAAGAAGAAGAAAGAAGCAGGAGGTTACTGAGTTCAAACATCAGGAATCACTCAGAGTGGAAAAAGATCAAAGAACTTATCAAGTTCACTGCTTATTTATTATTATTATTATTTTTTTTTTTAATTACTTTTTATTATTATCATTATTATCATTATTATTATTAATAATAATAATAATAATAATAATAATATAATCAAATGTTCAGTTTTATCAACAATAATTGAAAATGCTTCTTAAAGTTCCATTACCAGGGGATCAAAAATTATTTGACATATCTAAAAAAAAATTTCAAAACTTACTTTTTCAAGCAATTAGTTACTTTTATAATAACATAACTTACTTTTCTGAAGAAGTAACTAGTACCTATAACGAATTTCTTTTTGTCATGAATGACTAACAAGTATAAAGAAACACAAAACAACAACAAACTCAATGAGACAAAATGCGATGAGGAGCAACAACCCACTGCGCAATGTGACGTTGAAATAACCTCTAATCGACGTAATTTTTTGACCTCCAAATCAGGTCTGCTGTAGGTGCAGAATGAAAGTTTTCATTATGTCTTTTTTGGACGTCATATGGAGGTCCGAATCTGACGTCGTGCCCACCTCCAATGCAGAGTTGGTTTTAGTTAAACTGAGCTACAGCAGCAAAAGTGCATAAAATTAAAAATTAAATTGACCACGCTCCAGTCTGAGATTCAGGCATATTCTTTGAGTCATTTCAGCATTTCACTACAGTCCGGTGAAACACGGGATTTGAACTTATGACTTACTGTTCAGCGATCCTCAGCCTTACCTATTGACCTTACCTATAAGTTTACTACGTATTTACTTTGTAAATGGGAGGGTGACCACTAGTTTGCAGAAAACGACTTATCCTCAAATACAGTGCAATACACACTAGACAAAGTGATGGTTTTAAAGATGTTTGTTTTGTGTTTCACCATTGTTCACAATTTGATTAAATTACGTACTAAATTTAACTGCTTGGGTGGCTCTTTTATTAGACATAATTCTATCTTTACGAGACAATGAAAACAAACAGATTCAAAGAAAAAGAAATACAAGGCGGGGGTTAACATTCACATAAACACTTTCAATGGTAAATTTATCAACGTGTCTGGATGTTGAAATAACGTTTTTCAACTGACATATTTCAGCAAAGTTTTTAGAAGTCATGATTTTAAAAATACTGATGATAACATATAGATCTAAAAATGTTGATATTTCAATATTGAATCCACAGTGAGTTTACGACACGACTTCAACCATGTAGTGTCAACGTTGTTTTGATGTTGAATTAAAGTTTTTCATGAACTGACATTATTTCAACTAAATTTCAACGTTAAAGGTCGGTTGAATGCCAGCTGGGTCATTATGACGTCAAAAAAAGGTCTGAATCTTGGACCTATTTTGTACATTCTACTGACGTCTAGATGTGGTCCTTCACAGATGTCCAGATCAGGTACGAATGTGAACGTAACTGTCACGTCTAAATGAGGTCCAATAATGACGTCTGAATCTTGGATCTATTTTGTACGTTTTGATGACGTCTAGCTTTGGTCTTTGGATGACGTCCAAATCCTGAACGTCATCTTGACGTCAATAAAACGTCCAATAATGACGTCTGAATCTTGGATCTATTTTGTACGTTTTGCTGACGTCTAGATTTGGTCTTTGGATGACGTCCAAATCCTGAACGTCATCTTGACGTCAATAAAACGTTCAATAATGACGTCTGAATTTTGGATCCATTTTGTACGTTCTGGGGACCTCTCGATATGGTCTTTGACTGACCGACCCAATAATGACCTGATCTGCACGTCTTCCTGACGTCAGATGTTTGGTGGGAACATTCAAGACGAGCATCTGGAAGAACAGCAATAAAATGTGAAATAGCCCCGCCCCCAAAAACAACAACAACAACAACAACAAAATAAAGTCAGAGACAACCACAGAAATGTCAATCAATTCATGCAAAACAAATGAATAAAAAATAAAATAAAATAAGCAATAAAGACTCGAGTCAGTCATAACAGAAGATTAAACGATGAGAAAATGTGACTTCAAAATGTTTAAAAACTAATAAAATCAGTTTGAAATTGAACAAAAAGACAAAGTGAAAAGAAAGGAGGAAGCAGAGACTGAAACAAAAAGAGAACAAGAAGAAAATAAAGTCAAAGAGGAGCAAAAGAAGAAGAGTGAAAAACTCAGCACGGACAAAAAAACAAACAGAATGAGGCCCGAGATCTACATGACAAGATTGATATAGATCTACACACCATGATCTATACCACAAGATCTATATAGATCTACATGACAAGATCTATATAGATATAACCACAAGATCTATATGGATCTCCACCACAAGATCTATACAGATCTAACCACAAGATCTATATATATATGTGTGTATGTGTGTGTATGTATATATATATATATATGTATATATACATATATACATATACATACATATATATATATATATATATATATATATATATATATATATATATATATATATATATATATATATATATATATATATATACCACAAGATCTATATGACACAATCTACAAAAGATCTACATAGACCTACATGACCAGATCTACATAGACCTACATGACAGGATCTACATAGACCTACATGACCAGATCTACATAGACCTACATGACAGGATCTACATAGACCTACATGACAGGATCTACATAGACCTGCATGACCAGATCTACATAGACCTACATGACCAGATCTACATAGACCTACACGACAGGATCTACATAGACCTACATGACCAGATCTACATAGACCTACATGACAGGATCTACATAGATCTACATGACAGGATCTACATAGACCTACATGACAGGATCTACATAGATCTACATGACAGGATCTACATAGACCTACATGACAGGATCTACATAGACCTACATGACAGGATCTACATAGATCTACGTGACCAGATCTACACCAGAGATGTACCAACGTTTGGATGAAAATTTCCCCCCCTGCTCAGCGACCTCCCACCCCCATGCCCCCCCACTTACCCACCACCCTCCTCATGCAACCCCAACCTACCTCCCAACCCACCTCCATGGCCTCTCTCGTTTCCCCCCCCCAACCCCACCCCCATATTGATCCCCTCCCCTCCTGCAGCCACCTGGCTGCTTAATCGTCGACCTGCGTCTGTCAGTCAGTGAAGAAGGAGCAATCATGACAAGTGGAGCCTGGCTGAGGAGCTGGAGCTGTAGACCCCCACCCCCCCACCCCCCAGCTTCTCTCCAGTCGAATGAAATATTCAGGCTCCATCCCTGCGAGCAGAAGACGCTCGTCTTTCTTTTTTCCCTTGAATGCTCACTCTTTTCTCTCCCTCTTCACTAAGGACCCCCCCCTCCCCCCCACCATCACCCCGCCCCCCTCCATCACCGCCACCAACACTGCCTGCTCCTGCTCCATGTGATCTTTGATCTTTGCCCTCATCCAGAGTATTTATAACCCAATCAGACGTCATTCAGCCTCTTTCTGCAGGAACACACCTGCCCGTGCACGTGAGCACGCACGTGAGCGGTCCATTAAAGAAAATTTTACTTTTCTTCCTCACTCCGTCCTAATTGCATGAATATGAAAAAAACAAAAAAAAACAAAAAAAAAAAAAAAACATGCAGAACCTTTGAAGGAAGAACCTTTTCATGTTACCCAGAATGCTGAGCGGCGGAGGGAGCAACACAGATTCCTCTGTTGCACGTTTAGGCGAGATCTTTTTACCAGAAATGACAAGTCGCAAATGGAAAAATATGAAAAAAAAAAAAAAAAAGCAGGAGTATGACAGTGATGGTGTGTGTGTGTGTGTGTGTGTGTGTGTGTGTGTGTGTGTGTGTGTGTGTGTGGGCGGATGTTCCCTCAGGATATGAGGGTTTAGAGAATATCGGTGTTTTTGATTTGAGAAGGTGGAACTGAGCAATGACGGCAGGAGAGAGGATTCCACTGGAAGAACAAAATTAAAAAATAATATAATAATACAATAATAATTAAAATAATAAAAAGTAAAGGTTAAGTAAAATAAAGAAGTTTAAATGAAATAAAATTTTTAAAAAAAAGGTGAAATAAAATAAAAATAAAAATAAAGGGTAAATAAAAAAATTTAATGTAAAAAAATAAAAATAAAAATAAAAATAAAAATAAAGGTGAAACAAAACAAAATTTAAAAAACTGGTCAATACAATAAAATAAAAAAAAAATAAAGGTGAATAAAATTGTAAAAAAAAAAATGAACAGAAAAAGATGTTTTTGTTTGTTTGTTTGTTTGTTTGTTTTTTGTATTAAATGGCGACAGATTTGCAGCAAAACCTGTGATTCATGTTTGGTGGATTCAGTGTTTGAAGTCTGAAGAGATATTTAAAGGGAAAACATCAGATTTCCATCAGTTTACAAGTCTTTGCTGAGAAGGAAAGGTGAGCTGTGACAGTGATAAAATGACTTAAAGATAATTAAAAATGAATAAATAGCAACAAAAAATGACTAAAAACAACCATAAAAAGAGAGTAAAACAATCACAAATATATATATATATATATATATATATATATATATATATATATATATATATATATATATATATATACAATGGGGGAAATAAGTATTGAACGCATTAACTGTTTTGTCATTACATTTATTTCCAAAGATGCAATTCATGTGACATTTCTTCCAGACACTGGTATTAACTCAAATAATCCACACATGAAAAGAAATCACAACATTCAAATCCATAAATAGTGATTATGTGGAATTAAGTGCAATAACACAGGAAAAAAGTATTGAACACACCATGGGAAAGCTGTATAGTTTGTCAAGGAAAGGCACCATACCATCTCACACCTGAAAGTAATTAGTCTTTGTACTTCCTATAAGTGCAAACCAACATCAGCTGGGTTAGTGCTAATTGATGGCCCTATAAACAGGTTGTTTTTTCACCAAGTAGTCAAACAAGACACATCTCATGATGGGTAAAAGCAAGGAGCTCTCTCAAGACCTTCGCAGCCTGATTGTTGCTCAGCATCAGAATGGAACTGGTTACAGACTTATCTCAAAGAATCTGAGTATTCCAGTAAGCACCGTTGGGGCCATTATCCGCAAGTGGAAGAAGCATCACCTTATCATCAACAGGCCACGCACAGGAGCTCCTCGCAAGATTTCTGACCAGGGAGTCAGAAAGATGGTCAGAAGAGTTCTCAAAGAGCCAAGGACCACCCGGAAAGCACTCCAGCAAGACATGGAGGCAGCAGGTACAAGTGTTACAGAGAAAACGATAGGCAATGCACTCCACCGCCATGGCCTCTATGGACGCTCAGCCCGCAAGACTCCGTTCCTCAAAAAAAGGCATGTTGAAGCTCGTCTAAAGTTTGCTAAACAGCATCTGGATAAGCCTGTGGAATACTGGGAGAATGTTGTCTGGTCAGATGAGACCAAAATTGAACTTTTTGGCTGTCATACTACACACCATGTTTGGAGGAGAAATGGCACTGCACATCACCCAAATAACACTATACCAACAGTGAAGTTTGGTGGTGGAAACATCATGGCATGGGGTTGTTTCTCATCTCGTGGTACTGGCAGACTTCATATAATTGAAGGAGCAATGAATGGAAACATCTATCGGCAAATTCTTGAGATGAACCTCCTGCCATCCACCAGGATGATGAAGATGAGACGGGGCTGGACCTTTCAACAGGACAACGATCCGAAGCACACGGCAAAGTTGACTCTCGAATGGTTTAAAAAAAAGAAAATCAATGTGTTAGAATGGCCCAGTCAATCACCTGACTTAAATCCGATCGAACATTTGTGGAAAGAACTAAAGATAAGGGTTCACCAGAGGGCACCAAAGAATATTCAGGATTTGAAGACAATCTGTGCGGAGGAATGGGCAAAAATCACACCTGAGCAGTGTGGGCGATTAGTTCATACATACAACAAGCGTCTGGAAGCAGTCATTGCAAACAAAGGCTTCTCCACAAAGTATTAAACGAGTCTCAGATAGTGTGTTCAATACTTGTTTCCTGTGTTATTGCACTTAATTCCACATAATCACTATTTATGGATTTGAATGTTGTGATTTCTTTTCATGTGTGGATTATTTGAGTTAATACCAGTGTCTGGAAGAAATGTCACATGAATTGCATCTTTGGAAATAAATGTAATGACAAAACAGTTAATGCGTTCAATACTTATTTCCCCCATTGTATATATATATATATATATATGTATATTAGAGCACTTACAGGTATGTTTGATCAGAACCTTGGGAAATGACGACCAGGCTTCTTCACACTCTGTCCAGCTCACTAGTTCCCCCTAATGGGGCGGCTGAGCCACTGCAGAAGCAGTACCGGGAGGAAAACGATTAGAAAATGACTCGGAACCATAACAGGTGAAGACAACAGTTAGAACAAGAGCCAAACTGTTCATAAAAACTAATTAAACAGTCAAAAAATGATTGAAAACAACCATAAAATGATAATAAATCAATGACAAAATGACTCAGAACTATAAAAGGAGGCTAAATCGTGACAACTGAACTCAAAACAAGCTTAAAATGAGGTTAAACAGTTAGAAAACGACTCAAACCAATCAAAAACATTGAGTAAATAATCAAAAAAGGCTCAAAACAGCCATGAAAGTAGAGTGAAACAAATATAAAAAGACTCTGAACCATAAAAGCTGAAAATGAAACTAAATGGTAAAACATAAGTCAAAACAACCATAAAAGGAGAATAAAGAGTTAAAAAGAGTAAAAAACAACTACAAAAGGAGAGTAAAGAGTTGAAACATGAGTCAAAACAACAATTAAAGGAGAATAAAGAGATTAAAAACAGAATCAAAAACAACCATAAAGGGAGAGTAAAGACTTAAAAAAGGAGACCAAACAACCACAAAAGGAGAGGAAAGAGTTAACAAAAAATCAAAACAAACATAAAGGGAGAGTAAAGACTTTAAAGGACCTGTATCATGCTTTTTTAGCGCGTCCAATCCCTATTAATGGCTTTAACATGGTATTAGTTTATTTCTGGTGCTAAGGAAAAGTCATTTTGTGTTAAACAAAAGATTTTCGGGGGTTAATTCTGAAACCTGGAAGAGAAAACGCTCTGTTTCACTGAAAATCCCGCCTCTCCCCCTGTGGACTTTGACTGACAGCGTACTTCAACCAATCGGAGCTGCGTTAGCGTCTCCAAGGGTTAGCTTAAGCTCTTTAGCTCTCGCTTCTCTACACGCAAAGACACGCGAAAACGTCTTTTCCTGTTAGAAACTCACCAAGCGCAGACCCTTCAGACTCTTGCTCTTGCTTGATTGTTGCTTTCAGACGATGGTTAAAGTTTATATCCGTAATCGGAGATACAAAAAGCGGCAACGCTGATTGCCGAGGGCCTTCGGGGTTGGGGGGGGGGGGCTCCTCAGTGGAAAATGCAAGCTGCATGCTGGTCAGAGGAGCGTGGTCTGCACGGGGGTGGGCTGGGAGAAGAGTGGTGGGGAGGAGTTCAACTTTGTGACATACTTAGGTTTGAAGAGTTTCAAACCAGCTGTTTTCTACCAGAAGGGAGGGGCTGCTGTAAAGAGCTGCAGACTGAAAGAGATTACTCAGACATGCGTTGAAGAACTCAAATAACCTTTTGGGGGTGGTTTTACAGGGAAATCAACTTTGGGGCATGCTAAAAACCTTAAAAAAGTGGAGTTTGCATGATATAGGTCCTTTAAAAAAAAGAGTCAAAACAACCTTAAAAGGAGAGTGAAGAGTTTAAACAAGAGTCAAAACAACCATAAAGCTAGCGTAAAGACTAAAAAAAAAACAAAAAAAACCAAGCATAAAGGGAGAGCAAAGAGTTAAAAAAGAGTCAAAACAACCGTAAAAGGAGAATAAAGAGTTAAAAAAGAGTCAAAACAACCGTAAAAGGAGAATAAAGAGTTAAAAAAGAGTCAAAACAACCATAAAAGGAGAATAAAGAGTTTAAAAAAGAGTCAAAACAACCACAAAAGGAGAAAAAAGGGTTAAAAAAGAGTCAAAACAACGGTAAAAGGAGAATAAGGAGTTAAAAAAGAGTCAAAAGAACCATAAAAGGAGAATAAAGAGTTTAAAAAAGAGTCAAAACAACCACAAAAGGAGAAAAAAGGGTTAAAAAAGTCAAACCATTCATAACAGGAGAATAAAGAATTAAAAAGAGTCAAAACAGCCACAAAAGGAGAAAAAAGGGTTAAAAAAAACTCAAAACATTCATAACAGCAGAATAAAGAGTTAAAAAGAGTCAAAACAACCATAAAAGGAGAATAAAGAGTTAAAAAAAAGTCAAAACAACCATAAAGGGAGAGAAAAGAGTTAAAAAGAGTCAAAACAACCACAAAGAGTTCGCTGTAATAAAGATTAGTCATAAAAAAAGTTAATCATAAACAATAATAATATAGGAAAAACAATAACGTAATTAACATTAATATAACATAACAATATAATCATGAAACTATAAACAATGAATAATAAATAAAAATAAATATAAATACAATTATTACAAGTTATTAACAATAAGTTGTACACTACGATATTTGTAAATGTATCTTAATTTGTTTCTTCTGAAGCTGTACAGAGACGTGTGTGAAAAAAATTATATATATATATATATAAATATATATATATATATATAAATATATATATATATTTTTTTTTTTCTCCTTTTCCTGGAATCCCTACAGAAAATGACTGGACAAGATTCCTTCAAAAAAAAAAAAAAAAAAAAAAAAAACTGCAGCTGGCTTTTCTGTCATTGTTTTTGTTTTTTTTTGTCTTTGATTTTTCAGTTTGAATGATGGGAAATTAATTAGAGACACTTCAGAGAAAATGAGGAAAAACTATCAGAGGAATCTGAAAAAAAAAGCTGCAAATGGGTTTAATGCTGCCACTGACGGTCGGCACAATGGAGATGCTGCATGTACAGATGTGTGTGTGTGTTTGTGTGTGTGTGTATATGTATGTGTCTTTGTGTGTGTGTGTGTGTGTGTGTGTGTGTGTGTGTATCTGTGTGTGTGTGTTAGGGGTAGTAACGGGGGATGAATCCGGGGGGAAAAGCTGGAAAAAAAAAATGAGCGAGAAAAAACTGAAATAGAGCGGAAGAGAGAGCGGAGGAGTTATTTAGCATGGAGATAAGAAAAAGGGAAGGGGGGGCAGTAAACGGGGGCGGCTCGGAGGGAACCGTTTCTGGGGGAAAAAAAAAAAAAAAACTCATGGAGTTCCATCAATAGGTAGCCATGGTGAAAAAAAAAAGAGCAAAGTGGGCCACTTCAGTTTTTTTCCTTCCAAACACAACCTTGCATTTCTTTTCAGAGAGCAATAAAAGCCCCCCCCCCCCCCCCCCCCCCCCCCCCGCCCCCCCGCCCTCCAGTGCAGTTCCAGCAGGCAGATATAGAGTTGTTATCCAGTCCTAGCGGCTCATCAAAGAGGTGGATTAATGTGATTATTACCCCCCCCTGCCCCCCCCACAACAACCCCCCTACCACCACCCCCCACGCACCCCCCACCCCACCTGTCAAGTTTTCATTTCCGTTCTTATTGATGCTCCAGTGAAATAAAAGTGAATAACTTCACTAAACTGATGAACATTAAAAGAAGGATCAATGTTGCAGTACCACAGGCAGCCAGAGGGGGCGGTGTTTGAGTTCAGAAGAAGATAAAGGAACAGGAAGTGATGGAGGGCTGGGGAATTTATGGTGGGATTTTTAATTAAGTCAGGAGAGACGGAAAGTTTGTATAATAGGAAACAGCAATAAACCCATAAAAGTAACCAAAAAATATATTTATTTTGAAGTTATATTTGATAAAATAACAATAATAATAATAATAATAATAATAATAATAATAATAATAATAATAATAATAAAAAGGGTATTTGGAATCTTTTACCAACACTTTTCCATCTAAATGAGAGAAAAAAATGAACTTGTTTTGAAAAAGGCGAAAAAAAAAAAAAAACGACAGTCAAAGATTAATTCTTCACAATCGTGATTAATCACAGTACAAGTGCATTATGGGACATTGTTTTTTCATCCAGCACGGCACAGGTGCATTATGGGACATTGTGTTTTTTTTTTCATTCCTGTACAGTACAGGTGCATTATGGGACACAGGTGCATTATGGGAAATTGTTAAAAAAAAAAAGTGTTTTCTTTGAAAATTTTCACAGTTTGCTTGATGGACAAATGTGTTTGCTACACTGTAAAATACAGCTGTTAGCTAAAGTGGAAAAACTGGCAATTACTGCACCGTAAAAACAGCAGTTTACTACACTGTAAAAAATAGAATTCATCTACACCTCATATCATTTATTCTAATTTTGTGGAAATTGAGGAAAACTCTCCAGCAGATATCCCTGGATGTGTCCTGCCTCTCTCTGGCTCCCCCTTCAGGAGACCTTCATCATTGCAACCCTATAAAAAAAAAAAAAAAACACCACCGCTCTTCCATTCAAGCGTTCCGGCACGGATCAGCGGCGGAACATCGACCGTGACGCGGACACTGACCTATATCTGCAAATTCCTCCAGCGTGTGGGAGCAAACCCAGCCGCTTGGAGACGATCGGAGCCTCCGAGAGAAGATCTGCGAATGTTTGTTGGGTGGGAAAAAGCTGAATTTAATCAATGTATGAAAACTGAAAACGAACTCATTTCCAAAGGGAGACGGACAAGAAAAAGTAGAGACTTTTTATTTTTATATTTGTGGGCAATGCTACATTATTATAATTATTATTATTATTAATTTTTTTTTTAAGAAAACAGGGAGTGATGCTCCATGCCGTCCCTGAAAGGCTCGATGGGAAAAAAAACAAAACAATAAAAACCTTGTTTAAACCGTCTCTGCTGGTAAAACATGAAGATAATGGTGAAGGGCAGAAAAGCTGTTATACCAGGGAAATTCCACCAGGGGGCGTTGATGTTGGTTTCCCATTGGAACCCATTGAAAAATGCTGATTTTCAGCAAGTAAATTAACAGTTTCAGAACATGTTCTGGTCTCTGTCACTACTTTCTAGAATTAGACTGATTTTCACATAAAACTTCCGTTGCTTTGATTTTAGCATAAATCAGCCAACCACAGCGCTTCCTCTGTCCACCTGATTTGTGGAAAATATCGGTGGCAAAATTTTGAATAGTACAAATCCTCCCGGGCTTCTGTCGCTACTTTTATTTTTGTATTCTAACGGCAGAGTTTCCAGAGTTTACCCTGAAGTTAATATCTTCCTCTCAGTGTTGAAATAATCAGCGTTTGTGTTTCAGATTTAGTCAGTCAAATGTTGCTCACTTTAATCTGTTCCCGCAAGTTCCACCACTGTTGTGCTAACTGTTAGCATGTCAATGGGTTTTTCCATAGAAGTTAGCATCAAGCTAGTGGGACTTGTTTTTCTCAAGTCCCACTCCAAGCCACAATCTATGATTATGCAGCTCTCCCTGCTGATTGGCTGTCAGATGGAGCAGTGGGCGGGGCCATGCTGGAGGATAACGTTTCTATTGATCTCTGATTGGATTAAAAAAAAAAAAAAAAAAAAAAAAGACAGACGATCCCTGATATAAACCGACACGGAATCAGAGCATTTTCCAAAACCCCATGTCTTTGGCGGCTCCCAGTCCCGTCGTCATGGAAACGGACGCTGGAAACACCACAAAAAGAGTTTTCCCCTTTCAAAACGTCGCCGTGCAAATGGTGCTGGAAGGACGAACCAATCAGAGCGGAGGAGTCTGATTGGACGACCGGCTGTTGAAGTGGCAGAAACAAAAAATGAAGACACACACACACACACACACACATACACACACACGCCACCGCACTTTAGACCCTTTGATTGTTGAAGTGCAGCCAAACTTCAAGTGTGTCTGTGTGTGTGTGTGTGTGTGTGTGTGTGTGTGTGTGTGTGTGTAGTGCTAGTGCATCAGCGATCGCACTGTCATTTCTGTAATGGAAGAAGCAGGAATAGCTGAGAGTGTGTGTGTGTGCGTGTGCGTGTGTGTGTGTGGTATAAATAAAAGAGGACAGTGTTCTGACTGCTGCTATTAGAGAAACCAGGTCAGTTTGTTTCCGTCAGTTTCAGGAAGTGAGGAACTGAGTGTGAAGTTGTTGAAAGTCACAGGGAGCCAGAGGAGATCAGGTGAGAATTGCTGTGAAGATTCAGCGCAGAGTGAGACGTCGTCTTGGTTTTTTTCCACTCTTTCCTGGAGTAGAGGTGTTTCAGTCTGAGACAGAAAACTGCAGGCTAGCATGTTTCTACAACTGACACAGGATAGCTAAAAAGTGGAAAGTGGTCACAGAAAGAGGCACATTTCCCAGCATGCCTTTGGAGAGGAAAGGCTTCAAAGGCAGCAGACAGTGGATGGAAAAGCAAAAAAAAAAAAAATAAAAAAAAAATCCATAAATAAATAAAATAAAATAAAATAAAAATGGATGCAAATGTAGAAAATCAAAAGTTCACCTTTTATAAAAAGTTGCATTGTCTCCCATTTATCTACAGTCAGTGTTTTCAAAAAGTTGCATTTTTTACATGCAGACGGACTCAGCTTTATCGAAGAGTTGCATTTTCATATAGAAGGGCGAAAAAGTAATTTATTGACAAAGCTCTGACTGCAAATAAATGGTCAAAAAAATACAACTTTTTGAAAAAAGCAACATACTCTCTCTGCATATAAACAGTTGAAAACTCAGTTAAAAACAGTGCCCCTGCCCATGCTCATCCCGGCCACAGCAAATGAACACCGGCTCCTGTTAATGCTGTTCATGTGTTTTCAAACCCCCTCTAGTGGCCAAAGATGGAAATGACATCACTTTCAGTCGTTCTATCTGCATCATCTTCAATTATTACTGTTTGAATATGAAATTTTCCTGAGATCATTTCCCGTCTCTAAATAAAATGTTCTCATTTTCAATAATGACACAGTCAGTTTGATGAGAAGCTTAAAAAAGAAACAGTTTTTTTTTTTTGCTTCATTGTTGGCAGGAAACTAAAGGAGAAGAAAACCAGGAGAGAAAGAACTGAAGATAATGCTGAAGAAAAGCTGTAACAGCAGGGAAATTCCAGCAGGGGGCGATGATGCAGGTTTCATATTGGAACCTATTCAAAAATGCTGACTTTCATCTTTTATATACAGTTTATGGATGACGTCACACTAGATCCGCCAATCTCTTATAAACAGTCTATGGGTGATGTCATGTTAGCACCACCCATCTTTTATGTTAGCTCCGCCCATCTTTTATATACAGTCTAGTGATGACATCACGTTAGCTCCGCCCTTCTTTTATATACAGTCTATGGATGACGTCATGTTAGCTCCGAACATTTTTTATATACAGTCTACGGATGATGTCACGTTAGCTCCGCCCATCTTTTATATACATTCTAGTGATGACGTCATGTTAGCTCCGCCCATCTTTTATGCAGTCTATGGATGACGTCACGTTAGCTTCGCCCATCTTTTGTATGCAGTATAAAATGAAGAGTTTTTACAGTGTGTGTGTGTGTGTGTGTGTGTGTGTGTGTTCTCGTATTTCTATCCTTGTTGGGGCCAAATGTCCCCACAAGGATAGCAAAACGTGGAACGACGTGCCTTGTGGGGACCTTTTTCCGGTCCTAAGTAGGAGAAACAGTGTTTTCTTGACCATGTTGTTGTTACTGAAAAAAGTAAAAGTGCAAAAACATTTCTTTAGGGTTAGGCTTTGTTGTGGTGTGGGTTAGGGTTAGGGTTAGGGTTAGGGTTCGGGGCTAGAAATGAATGGGAGTCAATGGACGGTCCCCACAAGGATAGAAATACGAGACTGAGCGTGTGTGTGTGTGTGTGTGTGTGTGTGTGTGTGTGTGTGTGTGTGTGTGTTCTGTGATAGACCGGTGACCCTGCCTTCACCACCAATAAGCTGCTGTTTGCCGACGTGCCCTTTGACCACGCCATGGATGAACGGTCAGATGTTCCTACAGTCCCTGAACGCATCAAACAGCTATTTTACCGCCTGAAATCTGGACCAAACCCCCCAGGAGGGAAGAACTGCTCACCCCTGACCCCTGACCCGGAGGCGCTGGTCCATGTTCTACACTGTAAAAAATGTTGCACAAATACAAGATCTAAAGAAAAGAAAATGAATGTTAAAAGTACCATTGATTTGTTTTTTTTTAAATGGGGGCTACAGTGACCCTGGTTGTCGGATAACTTATTTCAAAATAAAAGCATCTCAACTAAAGTAAAAAAAAAAAAAAAAAAAAAAAAATCCACCAATAGAAGAAGGTAAAACTGTCTTGATTGACTGTCTTGTCTTGACTCTTAAATCAAGTCTTTCTATCTTGCTGAAATATAATTTTTAAGTGAATTTATCTTAAATCCAGTGAAATGACACATTTTCACTCAAAACAAGTTTAAAAAACTTGATGAGAATTGTTTTTTTTACAGTGTAGAGCTCCTCTGACACGACAACTAGAGAAAAACAAACACGGTGGAGCAGATCGGGGGGGAGGGATCAATATTTCATCTCATCAGGTGTTAATCTGAGGGGAAAATATCATGATGGAGGAGGAGGAGGAAGAGAAGGAGGAGGAGGAGGAGGAAGAGGAGGAGGAATAGGAGGAGGAGGAAGAGGATCAGGAGGAAGAGGAGGAGGAGGAAGAGGAGGAGGAAGAGGAGGAGGAGGATCAGGAGGAAGAAGAGGAGGAGGAAGCGGAGGAGGAAGAGGAGGAGGATGAGGAGGACGACAAGGAAGAGGAGGAAGAGGAGGAGGAGGACGAGGAAGAGGAGGAAGAGGAGGAGGAAGAGGAAGAGGAAGATGAGGAGGAAGAAGAGGAGGAGAAAGAGGAGGAGGAGGAGGAAAAGGAGGAGGAGGAGGAAGAGGAGGAGGGAGAGGAAGAGGAGGAAGAGGAGGAGGAAGAGGAAGAGGAGGAGGAGGAAGACGAGGAATAAGAGGAAGAGGAGGAGGAGGAGGAAGAGGAGGAGGAGGATGAAAAGGAGGAGAAAGAGGAAGAGGAGGAGGAGGAAGAGGGAGCGGAGGAGGAGGGAAATGGTAAAAAATCAACCTTGTAAGACGGATCCACAGGGAGGGAAACCCCAGAATCCTCAGCTGTGTGTGTGTGTGTGTGTGTGTGTGTGTGTGTGTGTGTGTGTGTGTGCGCGCGCGCGCTGCAAGCGAGCATGAAATTCCACTTCCAGCATAACACTCTCAGCATGTTGGACACGGCGCATCAGACAGGAAGATACACAGCAAAAAAATCCAAGATCTCAACAGTGACTGTTAAATCTAGTGAAATGTGTCCATTTTACTGAGACAGAGATCTGGACAGAAGAATTTTAAATCAAGTCTTAAACTGATCTGAAATCAAGTGAGACAAAGACTTTTTGACTGAAAACAAGATGAATCAACTTGGGATTTTTTTTTTATAGTGTATTAGATATGTTGCTAAAACTACAAGAAATGGAGGGAAAAACATGATAAAAACTGAAATGTTTAGAATTAAAAAAAAAAAGAAAATTAAATACGATTGGAAAAAGCTGCCAAGCTGCTTAAAAAGAGGTTAAATGGTAAAAAATGGCAAAAAAGTCCCAAAAAAATCTTGAAAAAAGGAGCGAAACTGTTAAAATCAGGTAAAAAACAAGGTTACACTGTAAAAAAAAAGTGTTCCAAATCCAACTTGTCAACATTGATAGATTGTGTAAGAATGAACATAATAAATCTGACTCTTAATTTTCCTCTGACTCGACAAATAATATTAAAAAAATGGACACAATTTCAATCAGATGCAGATTTAAATACTTCAAATTTGATTCAAGTTCTAAACATCTGAATTTGGGTGAGTTTATTAAATGTTTTGACACTTTTGGAGGATAAAAACTGGATTTATGGCTGAAGAAATGAGACATTTGGAAGAAAAAAAGTGTCAAAATAAAAGTTTTGGTGAAGAAATGGAAGAAAATGATCAATAATTGTTGATTAAATACAAGATAATCAAAATACACTGTAAAAAAAAAATATGGCCCAAATGCAAGATATGAACAGTAAAGGAAAGGAAATGTAAGAGATTTTTTTTTTTCCTGCCGGGTCATGTGACTGTCATGACCATATATGGGCGTAGAATGATGACATCATTCAGCTGAGAGCAGCTGTCAATCAAACTTGGACAGTCACTTCTTTCGTTCAGTGACTTTTACAAGCTTTTACATTTAATTTGAGCAGTTAGCTAAACATGTTTCCATGGAAACAGGAGGAAAACCAGACTTTCTGAACATGATCCAACTCCGTCTCCATGGAAACAGGAGGAAAACTCAACATTTTAAACATGATCTAACTCCGTTTCCATGGAAACAGGAGGAAAACTCAACTTTTTGAACCTGATCCAACTCCGTCTCCATGCAAACGGGGTAAACTCAACTTTTTGAACATGATCCAACTCCGTCTCCATGGAAACAGGAGGTAAACTCAACTTTTTGAACATGATCCAACTCCGTCTCCATGGAAACAGGAGGTAAACTCAACTTTTTGAACATGATCCAACTCCGTCTCCATGGAAACAAGGATAAACTCAACTTTTGTAACACGCTCCAACTCCGTCTCCATGGAAACAGGGGATACACTCAACTTTTTGAACATGATCCAACTCCTTCTCCATGGAAACGGGGTACACTCAACTTTTTGAACATGATCTAACTCAGTTTCCATGGAAACAGGAAGAAAACTCAACTTTTTGAACATGATCTAACTCCGTCTCCATGGAAACAGGAGTAAACTCACCTTTCAAACATGATCCAACTCCGTCTCCATGGAAACGGGGTAAACTCAACTTTTTGAACATTATCTAACTCCATCTTCATGGAAACAGGAGGAAACCTCAACTTTTTGAACATGATCCAACTCTGTCTCCATGGAAACAGGAGGAAAACTCAATTTTTTGAACACGAGCCAACTCCGTCTCCATGGAAACAGGACATAAACTCAACTTTCTGAACATGATCCAACTCCATTTCCATGGAAACAGGAGGAAAACTCAACTTTTTGAACATGATCTAACTCTGTTTCCATGGAAACAGGAGGAAAACTCAACTTTCTGAACTCAGCTTTTCTTTACAGTTCATATCTTGGATTTTTTACAGTGTATTCTGCATATTCCTGCTTCATCACACCTGAACCTAATGACCCGGTCTGGGCCTGGCGATGCGTTTGGGTGCGTTGAAGCAGGAAGGAAACAGCGGTTCTCCAGGAAACGCCGCTGACCCAGATGATGTGTTGAGGAAAAAAAAAAAAAAAAGAAACTGGGTCTCCTGTTACCACGGCGACACGAGGTCACCGTCTTCCGCCTGACTGACAGAAAAACAGCTGCTGTCATAAACTGATCTGAAATCAATTGAGACAAGACTTTTTGACTGAAAACAAGATGAATCAACTTGGAAAAAATTTGCAGTTTCTACAGTGTAGGAAAAGTAAGTTCTACATATCTTAATTTTATTGAGTGTATTTCATGAATCGACACTTCTGGATGATAAAAAGTGGATTTTTGGCTGAAAAAAATGAGACATTTGGAAGAAAATAAGTGTCAAAATAAAGGTTTTGGTGAAGAAATGGAAGACATTTTTTTTTCAATTTTTGCAGTGTAATAATTACAATTGAAAAAATAACTAGATATAAAATAATTATTCTTTTAAAAAAATAAATATTTTTAAAAAATATATTGGAATTTGTTTAAAGATAAATGCAATTTAAAAATAAATAATTTCATTAAATAAATCCTATTTTTTCTCATTTTTTCAGCAGCTGCAGATGTTGACATACACTGTAAAATTCGAAAATAATACTTCAGTTCTATCAAGTATCAAACATTTATATAAATCAGATTTAATTTAGTCACCCTGTTATGATGAATAGACTTGTTACACTGTAAAAAAAAAACCATGATTTCCCAAATCCAAGATGCTTCAATTTGGTTGAATGAACTTGATAAGATTTTGCACTTTTTTACAGTGTATAAAAGTGAGTTGTAAATGTTGAGTTTATTTAATGAATTGACACTTTTGGAGGATAAAAAGTGGATTTATGGCTGACTTAAATGAGACATTTGGAAAAAAATAAGTGTCAAAATAATGGTTTTGGTGAAGAACTGGAGGAAAATGTTGAATTATTGTTTATTAAACAGAAGATAAACAACATACACTGTAAAAAAAATGGTGACAAGATGAATGAACTTGGTAAGAGTTTTGTAGCTTTTACAGTGTAACAGTCTAGTCTCCTGTGGTATATGTAAGCAGTGGATGCACTTTTCTTTTTTTCCCCAGCGTTCAACAAGCATCTGCAGATCCACTTTTTTTTTTTTTTTTTTTTTTTTAATAAATAAGCGGAATGCTTTCAATTAAAGCGGCGCTTCGGAGCCGCCTCAGCGGGATTAACGGCGCCGCAGGAGGGATTAAAGCCCCGAGAGCAGATTTAATCCCACATTCAGATTAAGACTCCAGGCTTCTATGAAAGGCTCTACTACGCTGTAAAAAAATTGCAATGTCGCATCAATTTAAGACAGAGAGACGTATTTCTGGAATTAAAATTCTTCTATCGAGATCTGTTTTTCGGTATTAATTTACTGTTGATATCTTGTATTTGTGCCACATTTTTTACAGTGTATGCTGTCAGCCATAAACCCACTTTTTATCCTCCAAAAGTGTCAATTCATTAAATAAATTCAACTAAATTCACATATTTAGAACTTAATTTTATACACTGTAAAAACTGCAAAAAAAAAAAAAAATCAAAGTCTTATCAAGTTCATTCATTTTGTTTGGACACATCATTTCACTAGTTTTAGCACTCATTTTTTTTTTATTTTAGGATTGATATCTTGTATTTGGGCCACACTTTTTACAGTGTAATCTCCATTTATTGAAAATTTTATGATATTTCTACACAAAACACTTTATTTTGACACTTATTACCTTCCAAATGTCTCATTTTTTTCAACTATAAATCCACTTTTTATCCTCCAAAAGTGTCAATTCATGAAATAAACTCAACAAAATTCACATATTTTTAGTTTACTTATATATAATTTACAATTTACACTGCAAAAAACGGAAAAATTCAAAATCTTACCAAGTTGATTCATCTTGTTTTCAGTCAAAAAGTCTCATTCCACTTGATTTTCGAGTTTTAAAACTCATTTTCTTTACGTCACTGTTGATATCTCGTATTTTTTTACAGTGTATTTGCCCTCTGCTGCTCTCTCCTCATCTCCCCCTTCGGCGTTTAACGCCATCGACTGCTAAAAACGTCTCTTCTCAAGATCTCCTCGCCGCCGGGCGGCCGTTTAGCAATTAGCGCGGGACGCCAGTTAGCGCCACGAGACGGCGTGAAATTTCTCACATATAGAAGAAGTGAGGGATGAAGTAATGAAGGGAAACTTTAAAATAGCAGCTGAAAAAGAGCGACTAGAAGAGTGAGTCATTTACGCTGTAAAAAAAAGTGCGGATCAAATCCAAGATGACAACAGTAAATGGAAGGAAATGACTGGATACACCGTAAAAAAAAAAAAAAAATCCAAGTTTTTTAAACTTGTTTTCAGTGAAAAAAAAAAAACTCATTTTACTTGATGAAAAATAAATTCACTGAAAAAATGATATTTCATCAAAATAAAAGACTTGATTTAAGAGAAATTCTCTGAAATCAAAACAGTTTTACCTTCTATTGGCAGATTTTTTTTTTATATATCTTAGATTAAGATACTTTTACTTTGGAAAAAAAATCTACAATTTTCACTTGTTCTTTTGGTAGATTTTTTTTCTGAAATTAAGATACTTTTACTTAGAAATACTTTTTAAAAAATCTACAATTTTCACTTGTTCTATTGGTAGATTTTTTTTCTGAAATTAAGATACTTTTACTTAGAAATACTTTTTAAAAAATCTACAATTTTCACTTGTTCTATTGGTAGATTTTTTTCTGAAATTAAGACACTTTCACTTTGAAATAATTTTTAAAAATCTACAATTTTCACTTGTTCCATCGCTAGATTTCTTATGTAAAGGAACTTTTACTTTGAAATAAGTAAAAACAAAATCTGCCAATAGAACTTGCTCAGATTTTGAATTTTTTTGCAGTGTAAGAGTATATTATCTTAAATTTATTGGTAACATCTTGTATTTAACAACACTTTTTCTTACAGTGTACAAACACACACAAAAAAAAGATTCTTGACGATGAAAATTCTGATCATGACGTCAGAGTAAAAATCTGAAAAACTGGATTCAGGAGGACATCGGAGGAGATTTTCTCAAAACTGTCACCTTGAACTCAATGATTCCCATCCGTTTGAGTCACAAATCCAATAAACAAATATCCAATAACTTCTTAAAAGTGACTGGCTGTGTCGGAATGTCCACACTACTCCCTGTAGAGGGCGCTACATAGTGAAGACGCTATTTCTAGGGCTGTCCGAATGTCCAGATAGCAAAAAAAGAAGGGCACTAGAAATGTCCCACAATGCATCTTAAAAGTAGTGAGCATCGATGCTCCCTGGATGGCTCAATATTACCCATGGTGCATTGCGAATCTCCAGCAATATGGTGGAAGAGCAGCAGCGCAAGCCAGAAATAATTGAATAGTATATTTTATTAGGGCTAGGCACGTTAACGCGTTATTAACCCGTTATTAACTCCGGGAATAATTAACGCGAGGAATAATTTAATACTTTTTAGGGCTGGGCACATTAAGACATTATTAATGCGTTATTAATGCGTTATTAATGTGTTAACGCATTAAAACGCACTCGAATATTTAACAACACGTGGAAACACAACACACAGGAAAGGATTCTCCTCACACCTATTTTCTTCTATTTTAACCACATAAACACTCAGGTGCACAAAGAAAAGACACGAGCACACTGATAACAGAAGAAAAGTAACCAATAACACGTTTAACTTCAATTTATTTATCTCTTCTTTTTTTCAAAATGATTTCAAAACACTTTTACAAAGATTTAGACATGAAATAAGAGACGACTGAACAGTATTTTAGCATTCTTTGTTATTTTCCATCATCACATGGCTGCTTCACTTTTTTTCTGTCTTGTATGAAGAATAAAGTTTGACATGACATTTGACTCAGCAGTGATTTATACACGGGTGTTGACCAAAACACTCAACAAGTAGCTTCTTCACCTTCACACACCACATCATACTGAAGGTATTGTTCCCGTTAATATTTTGCACTTCTGGTTTACATTACCAATCACCCTTCAACATGAATTCTCAAACGTAGCATCTTTCTGGTTCCTTCCACATCTCCAGCAGCCAGCTGACAATGGTTCTTTGTTAAGGCCACATGATGGCACAATTTATAAATAAAAATGACACAATTTTCACTGAGAACACACAGATGGGCTGACCTCATGGTTTGATATTTCCCCTTTATAAATTCAGTCTGATGACACCTGATTTCATGACCCTCAGGGTTTTCAGTGTCTCTGTTCACGCTAAATGTATCTTGACAGAAAAACACTGTATAAATGACAAATCTCCTAAACTCTGTTGTCCTCATTAATATGTTTGACAAAGTCATCCAAAACAATCAGGCACTTGAATGTTGTGATAAAGTCAGTTACTGATGAGGTTTGTCAGCAGATAACTTGTGATTGCAACAGGTTACGTTCTCAATACTTCTCTGCAAAACTAAAGCCTGTCTGCAGAGGTCTGTCGTCAAACGGAGGTCGAGTTTCAAACATCTCTTTTATCATTATCATTCTTTTTTTCCTTTCGGGAACTACTGTTGAAAAAAGGCACTGGGTCAATTCTTTTATATAAAACAGCAAAAAAGAAATTAAAGCTTTATTTTAACTTTGGATTACAGACAAAAACATTCAAATCACTTCAAAACACCAGAATCTGATCACTGTGTCAGTTTCTCCTCGTCCCGTTCAGAAGCGAAGGCAGACAGGATGACCTTGCTAATGGCGCATCATGGTTACAGCAGCCTCACGGATCCAAACACCGTGAAGCAAAAACTGCAGAGACTCAAGTGACCGCCTGAGGCAGGAAGCTGAAGATCATCAGTGTCAGGTTAGCATGAGCTTCAGCTCTGGAGAGGAAGAAGAGTTCTTCACGGCACTTCGTGATCAGTTGCAAAACTTGACCTGTTGATTTTGTCACCTTCCATCGAACAGTCAGATATTCAACAATTTCCTGTTATGGCTCTGTCCCCACTAAAGATTCAACATTCTGTAACATTGCTTTACAACAGGGATGGCGAAGGGACTGACCTCGCCCTTCTTTGGTTCAACACATGGCACCAAACAAGAAGACCATCTTAGTCCTCTAGTTTTTGCATCGTTTCTTGACCCCTTGGTCATTGCAATTAGTATCAAAGACATGCCAAGAGGTGGGGGGAGTCTCAAAATGTTTCTGTATGCAGATGACACTTTATTACTTATCAAAGACCCCATAGTGTCCATCCCTAATGTTTTATCAACAATTAAATCATTCTCAGAATTATCAGCCAGAGGAAATAGAAAATAAGGTTCAAGAATTTCACAGTTGTCACCTTACTCTGTACTCAGCCTCGCTGTTTTATTAAAAAAAAAAGTTAAATATTCAATTAAAAATGTGTGAAAGCCACAGGTTAATATGGCTACAAGAGATGCAAGGAGTAAGTTAATCCGCTATATGACTGTACACATATTTTGCACTAATGAAATTATTTAAAATGGGAATAAGTCAGGACAGTAAAGGCTGGAGAGCTTGTGGAGTGGTTCACGCTTATGACAGAGATTGCATCCTCTGAAAAGATGATTGCCTGGGTTCACAATGTTCCAAATAAAGCAAGTCATATATATATATATGTGTGTGTGTGTGTGTACATATATATATATATGTATATAAACACCTACATATATATGTACATATATATATATATATATATATATATATATATATATATATATATATATATATATATATATATATATATATATATATATACGCCTTAGGTGGCTGTAAGACATGGCAGGGAGGATTGTTGTCATTTTAATTGTTATATATGTCTGCAATGAATGAGTATAAATCATGGGAGGTGCCGGGGTGGAGGCTGTCTTTTAATTCTGAGATGACGGTTTTATTTTTAGAAATGTTATTTTAATGTAAATTTTGTTTTTTATGTTCTGTTAGTTATATTTTTGTTTCTCCTTATATTTTAAACTGTCTAATTTGTTTAAGATACATCTCAGACATTTGAAATTGTTTAACATATTATGTGAAAACAAATAAAGATTTGAATGACAAAATATATCAACATTACTAAGGGGATAAAATGTGAATTATTGCATAATTAGTTAAAAATATAATTCAAATAACGCTCTTATATTCATAATGAGGGTGAACTTCAAATCAAATCAAATCAGATTTTATTTATATAGCACTTTTCATAATAAAAAAAACAACAGTAAAAACAGTCATAAAAACAAAAAGAATAAAAACCGCGCCATCAAACAGTATGCACCACACACGCACGCGCACACACAGACACGCACGCACACGCACACCCTCCCATTAATTTGCACAGAACAGAGGAGACATGGCATGGCACTGAGCATCTTGGGAAAACACCGCCAGTGGGGCCGCCCACGCCAGGAGAAAACGAGGGTAATTTAGTACTGGGGCTCCAGCGCCCGACCCCCAATACCGACAGACCAAGGGAACCCGCACACCAACGTGTGGAGCCCCCCAGGCCAGCCAGGACCCGAGGACCCGGGCACAGTAATACCCTGGCGTTGGACCAGGACCAACTCCCGGTGTGAAGGACCCCCCTGAGGAAACACTGGAATTAAACAGCTAAAACGTGATAAAATATGATACGAAATTAAAATAAAATAATAAGATAGGATTACAAAGTAAAAAAAATAAAACAAGTTAAAAGTACATAATAAAATAGAATAAAATTACATAAATAAAGATGGAATAAGAGGACGATAAAAGGTCAGTTAAAAGCCAGATTAAAAAGGTGTGTTTTTAACCTCCCTTTAAAAATATCAACAGTCTCTGTGGTCCTGAGGTTCTCCGGCAGGCTTTTCCACAGGCGGGGGCCGTAGTGGCTAAAAGCCGCCTCGCCATGGGTTTTGGTTTTAGCTTTAGGAACACACAATAAGCCGCTGCCAGAGGACCTCAGGGCCGCGAGGGTCGATAGGGTAAAAACAGATCAGCTGAATAAGAAGGCACAAGGCCGTCAAGACATTTAAAAACTAGTCAGAGAACTTTAAAATCGATCTTGAAGCGTACAGGGAGACAATGCAGCGACTGTAAGACCGGTGTAATGTGGCTCCGCCCCCTGGTCCTCGTCAGCATGCGAGCGGCTCAGTTTTGTAATAGTTGTAGGTTTGAAATATTCTTTTTGGGAAGACCAGCGAGCAAGGCATTACAATAATCAGGAGATAAAAGCTGCATTAGCGCCTCCTGCTGGCCTGAGAGAGAAACGGGCGGACTCTGGCTATATTCTTAAGATGATAAAATCCAATCTTAGTTATGTTTTTAATGTGTGGAATAAAACTTAGCTCAGAGTCAAACATCACGCCCAGGTTCTTAACTGATTGTGCTGGTTTAAAATGTGATAATTTAGGTAAAATTTTCTCTCTCTGACCTTCGGGACCGATAACTAAAACCTCAGTCTTGTCCTGGTTGAGCTGTAGGAAATTCACTGCCATCCATGACTTGATGTCTGAAATACAGTTAAAAAGGGTTTGTATTGGCCCTGAGTCATCAGGAGACACGGCGATGTACAGCTGAGTGTCGTCAGCGTAACTATGGAAACTGATGCTGTGTCTCCTGATGACGTCCCCAAGTGGAAGCATGTAGAGATTAAAAAGTATGGGACCTAAGATTGAACCTTGGGGAACCCCACACCTAATTTTATGGAACAAGTATCCAGACTTACATAAAAACATCAAACTGTGAGATAAGAACTGAACCAGTTAAGAACAGTACCAGAGAGGCCCACCAGGTGACTCAATCTGTTTATTAAAATGTGGTGGTCTACTGTGTCGAAAGCGGCACTTAAGTCCAGCAGAACCAACACAGTGAGTTTTATATTATCTAAATTCCACCTGATGTCATTTACAATTTTTAAAAGGGCCGTCTCGGTACTATGGTTCACTCTAAAACCAGACTGATGTCTTTCTAAAATGTTATTGATCATTAAAAAGTCATTGAGTTGGTTAAAAACCAGTCTTTCTAAAACTTTACTTAAAAAAGGTAAGTTGGATACTGGTCTGTAGTTACTAAAAACATCAGGGTCTAAATTGCTCTTCTTCAGAAGGGGCTTCACCACCGCCGTTTTAAAGGCAGTGGGGAAGACACCCGTCTGAAGAGAGCTGTTCATGATATTTAAAATCTGTTCCTCGAGGAATCCATAAAGTGATTTAAAAAGTGGTGTGGGGATGGGCAGGTTGTTGATTTTACTTGGGAGAAAACTCGACCAAGAGTCCTCGCGTCAACCAGGTCAGAACTGTCCAGTGTTTCCTCAGGCATGGACAACGGTTCAGCTGTGTTCACTGATAAAACCTGTTGGGGTAAAAGACTAGACCTGATGTCCATGATTTTAGTTCTGAAGTGGTCTGCAAAGTCTTCACAGAGAGCGTCTGTCGGCTCCTTAAAAGCTTTATTAAAACTAGTGCCAGTTAAAATGTTGAAGGTGGAGAAGAGGAACCGGGGGTTGTCTTTATTGTCTGAAATAAGTTGAGAGAAGTTGGAAGTTCGGGCCTGTTTAACTGCATTATTGTAGATTTTGAGTTGTTGACGTAGAATCTGGTGATGTACAGTCAACTTGGATTTTCTCCACCTCCTTTCAGCTCTCCTGCAGTTTCTTTTCAGTGTAATGATTTTATCAATCTTCCTCCACGGGGGTTTGGAATGGCCCTTGATAGTTTTAGTTAAAAGTGGAGCTACTGAGTCCAGGCTGGACTTCAGTTTACTGTTAAAATCGTCAACGATAAAATCACAAGGTGCAGGTAAAATCACCGCAGGAAGTGCTCTGTAAGATTTGTATAAAATCTGCAGCCACTTCAGAAGTAAGGTATAGCGTCTCCTCACTGTTCTCACCGGGGCTTCCTGCTGGTTGAAACTGGTGATGTTAAAAAACACACAGTAGTGGTCAGACACAGCCAGGTCAACACCAGAGGACACACTGATGGACAGACCGGGTTAGAACCAGGTCCAGGGTGTGTCCTCTGTTGTGAGTTGGCTGTGTGACATGCTGCTTAAAATCTAAACAGTTTAAAAGGTTTAAAAATTCTCTGGACATAGAGTCCGAGATGTCGTCAACATGTAGGTTAAATTCACCAGTTATTAAAATTCTACCATATTTAGAATAAATTATTGTTAAAAGTTCTGAAAATTCACTATTAAAAAGACTAGAGTACTGAGGGGGTCTGTATACTGTTAAACACAGGATCGGGGGACTGCTAAAAACAAAGGCGTGGTGTACTGGTCTCACCACCCAGTCAGTTAAACACAGGGCTCAATAACACCAGGGAAGCCAGGGCTTGTATTGATGATTTACTGAACCTCAGTGTGAAACTGTAACAAATACAGGCACATATACAATACATCAGGCAAGTACATACTTTGTAAATACAGTAAATAATAAGTTTTTTCTCATTTACAGTTAATCATGACAGGTAAGTAATTATGAAGTACAGATATGCATAAAAATACACAGCCACAGACAGTCTTCACAACATCTGACTTAGTGAACAACTTAATAAACAAATTAACAACTATCAGTTAAACTTCACAAATAATGTATTCTCAATATTAATATAAACCTTCTGGACATATATACTTACAGACATTGCATCTTAACAAACCATGAAGGTCGACAGAGAAAGGAAAAACAAAAACGCTTCCTCCGCAGCATAGCTGTCAAATTGGTCTCCTAGTTGCCGTCACTTCCGCTCTCAACGACGTACTGGAGTGACGTAATGCTGGGACTGAAGAAGCGGCCCCACCGCCCAACTGCCAGCAGGGGGCGCCAAACAATATACAGGGAACACAATGAAATTATAAACAGCAGTCCATATGGGGTCCATAACACGTGGTGCTCAAAGGATGTAAAACTATTAAAAGCCACTGCACACGTGCTAAATGAGTTTTGTTTTTTTTTAATGGAAGCAGTACCTCCACCCCTCTTACCCTGTCTGGTTGAAAATAAAAAGTTCAAACTCGGTGGGGAAGCCTCGGTGAGGATAACAGGTGCGTCAGTGCCAAGCCATGTCTCAGTTAAAAGCAGACTGTCTAAGTTATTGTCTAAAAGAACATCATTAATAATAAAGGATTTTTTTAAAAGAGAGCGCACATTCAGCAGCGCCATATTAACGGTGGTGGGCGGGCTGGATGCACGCTCTCTGTGGAGTTTTAATGATAAAAGAGTCCTTTTGCGTTTAAGAACAGTGTTCAAATGAACATGAACTAAATCCATCAATATTTCATCAAAGCAAGGGTATTTGCTTTGTTCACAAGCTACCTGTAGCAAGATGGCCGCCAGTGATGTCGTTTGAAACTCCACCATCAAGCATCTGGCCTTTACATACATATCTATGGAGGCAACAGCTCTGTTTTCGTTCTTTTAGATTTAAAGGGCAGCATTCAACACCATCGACCACAGCTTACTTCTACACCACCTCGAGGACTGGATCGGGATCAAGGGTCGAGCTCTCAGCCTTGTAACAGAACCTTCTTAATCGTACTCGGTGACTGCTCACCCTCAACCGCTCAGTTGACCTGTGGGGTGCCGCAGGGCTCAGTCTTTGGATCCCTTCTGTTTACAATCTACTTCTTGCCCGTGGCCAAGATCATAGCAACTCACAGTGTACGTTATCACCTCTCCGCCAAAGACTCGCAGTTAAACATGCCCTTCAAACCCACACATCCAAGCAGTTTCAGTCCTCTTAAATCTCGTCTCACTTCAGTCACATCCTGGATGTCCCAAAACCAACTTCAAACTAACCCAAAAGTAAGAAAGTGCAAAAAAAAACTCATTATTTTCTTTGGTCCATCAACTCCAACGACATCTACGAGCAGTTTCAATCCGGCTTCCGTCCCCTACACAGTACTGAAACAGCACTCCTCAAAATCCCCAACAACCTCCTTTTAGCCTCAGACTCTGGTTCACTTTCCATTCTCATCCTCCTTGATCTCTCAGCAGCATTCAACACCATTTCTCATAGCACTCTGCTTCTCAGACTTTCATCCATTGGCATCTCCCAAATACCCCTCGCTTGGTTCACCTCCTATCTTTCTGACTGCACACAATTCATCCCAACTCAAATCTCCTAAGTCCAACAACTTCTCTGTCTCTGCCGGCGTGCCCCAGGGTTCTGTCCTGGGTCCCCTTCTCTTCATCATTTACATTCTCCCGCTTGTTCACATCTTCCGTAGACACAATATAAATTTCCACTGCTACGCGGATGACACCCAGCTCTACCTCTCTACCAAGCCATCTTCATCACTTCCTCCAGCCTCCCTTTCCCTCTGCCTACAAGAAATTCACTCCTGGTTCACTCTCAATTTCCTGAAACTAAATAGTTCTAAAATCGAAGTCCTCCTTGTAGGCACCCCCTCCACTCTCTCCAAATCCAACAGTTTTTCCATTTCCATCCACAACTCAACTGTCCCTCCCTCCCCCCAGGTCAAGAGCTTGGGTGTCATCCTTGATGGTACACTCTCTTTCCACTCCCACATCAATAACATTACTCGGTCTGCATACTTTCACCTGTGCAACATCTCTCGTCTCCGACCCTTCCTCACTTCTCAAACCACTGCCATCCTCATCCACAGCCTTGTCACCTCCCGAGTTGATTACTGCAACGCACTTCTCCTTGGTCTCCCCAACAAATCCCTCCAGAAACTGCAGCTCCTCCAAAACTCTGCAGCTCGCCTCATCACCCGGACTCCCGCCATTCACCACATCACCCCCATCTTACAACAACTCCACTGGCTTCCAATAAAACAGAGAATTAACTATAAGACACCTCTCATTACATTCAAAGCACTCCATAACCTGGCCCCACCTTACATATCTGACCTCCTCCACATCGCCACTCCTGTCCGTTCACTCCGCTCTTCCTCCAGCCTCCAGCTTTACGTTCCCCCTGCCCGCCTCGTCTCCGTAGGGCACAGAGCATTCAGTCGCTCTCCCTCCAGACCTCCGCACCATTGACTTCCTGTCACTGTTTAAAGCCAGACTCAAAACTCACCTCTTCAGACAGTCCTACTTCAACAATGGCTCATAGTCGCACTCACCAGTCAATGTTGTTGCCCTTTGTTTATGTTGTTAAAACTGCTTGTAATTTTTTTTCGGTGTTTTAATGGTCAGCGTCCTTGGGTGTTGTGAAAGGCGCTTTTAAATTGAATAAATTATTATTATTATTATTATTATTATTATTATTATTATTATTATCAACCCACACCACTTCTACAGCACACACCTTTCCTGTATTCATGTTGAAAGAACATCAGAGAACACTTGAAAACCACAGCTCCTCTCTCAGACACAACACTCACTGCAGCTCCGGTTCCGCCTTCCTTCGTTTTGTCAGTCCTGTGCTGCTCGTCTCTGCGTAGGCGGCCGCTGACTTGCTTTGGTCGTCTATTCGACTCTTCATCCCCTCCAGTTTTTGGGCCTTCTCCTGGTCTCCTTTCTCTGACATGTGCTCAATCAGGAAGTCGTAGTGGACACAGGTGGACACTGAGTTGACATTGAGAGCGATCTGATCCAGATGGACCACATGTTGGTAGGCGTCGTCCAGCAGCCGCCACTTGTCCTCCAGCAATTTCTTCTCCTCATCTCTCAGTATGTCTAACAGGGGTTTTTTTATGTTGTGGTTTAGAGACTCCTCTTTCATGAGTTCATCAGTGTTTGGCTCTTTCCGTGTCTTAGTGATGGATTTCCATGTGTCTTTGACGTGATCCCGTGCAGGACACTTGTCGTCCAAGACGCCGGTCACGATGCCACCTATGGCACTGCCCACGGCGCCGACCATAGCGCCGACCATAGCGCCGACCTCAACGTTGCCCTCACTGTTGCCAACACTGTTGGCTAAGATGCCGCCGACCATAACGCCGACCATGATGCTGCCCATGACGCCGCCCAAGCACAAGCACGAGCCCGAGCCCGGGTCCGAGCCCGAGTCTGAGTCCTTGTACCGGCCTCCAGGAATCTCCTCTGTATCTTTGTTTGACTCATCTATAAAACCCTCGTAGTTCTCATTTTGTGCCATTGCTTCTTCATGTTTTCTCACAGCTTCCTGCTTCTGCTGGATCTCTTGTCTCTTCAGCTCAGTCAGATGGATCTGCTCCTGCAGGTTTTGGATGCAGGCTGCCAGACAAACACGTTCATTCAGGACTTCAGCCGTTTCTTCCAGTTCCTGAGGAGTCGTTCTATCTAAAAAGGCGGTGAACTGGTCCATCCCTCTCTTGGAGATTCTCCATGCATGCTCCAAACTTTTTTCATCTTCCTCTGTTCTCTCTATTTTCTGTTGGTTGTTAAACAGAAAGTGAGTTGGCTGGTTCTTCTCGTTCCTCGCACATTTGATTTTGGCTGCATCGAGAGCCTGAAGAGTATTTTGAGGTGTGATTCCATCTGAGTGAGTCACCAGAACCACAATGTTTCTCTCCATGTCTTTTGCAAACAGAGACATCACTGAGTTGAAGGTGTACGACAGTCGGTCACTCAGACGATTCACGCTGGACTTCACCACCAGACCCACCGCGTCAAGGCTGCACACACCGTCCTCCACTCGAATCATGTCCAGAAGTCTTTCACTTATGATGGCGTCGTGTTCAATCCCTTCAATGTCTCCGAATCCCGGAGTATCGATGATGGTCAGAGAGTTGGCTGGAGCGGTACCTTCATATCCGAAGATCTGGTACACAATAACATCTGAGGTGGCACTCTCACTCTGATCAGAGCTCTCCTCCACCAGCTGGAACCAGACTTCATCCTCCCACGTCACTCCCATGCTGTGGTTGAACAGAACATCGATCAGTGTCGACTTTCCAGTTCCTCTTTCACCAACCAGCAGGATGGTTTTATTGGGTCTGTTCAGGTTTCTCTCTCCAAAAGTCAGTCTGGTCAGAGCGCCAGACTCCTTCTTGGTGGGTTCCAGCTGGTAGACGTTGGGACGTCCTCCTGAGATCAGCCTGCTTCTGGAGACCAATTCTTGATACTTGGATGAGATGGTACTGAAATACAAAAACACCAACATGTCATTCAGACTATTTAAAAAAAAAATGACCATGATGTGACCAACAAGAACCACAAAATCCATGATACCTACAAGAACTACTACAACTACAAGAACCACAAGACCACCAAGAACCACCAAACCCGACAAGAGCCACAACATCACAAAGGTGGAAATGCCAAATACAGACCCTCTCACTCTTATGTACTATTTGCAAGGGATTAGATAATTTGTGGTGGAATTTGTATTTTACAAATTACAGACGTGAGCGAATTCTGACAGGATTAAGATCTCAGACGTCCTCTGTAATTACTACATGTCACCATCGGTCCGGAGATGATGCTAATCCTGAACGAATCGGGCTTAACTCAACTATTGCAGTGCTAAACTAACAATGTTAACAAAGCAATACTAGTCAAAAATTCCAAATTTAAAGGTTCCACAAGAAAGAAAGATACCCACACGAGGTCACTGACACACATGCTTGCACTGAACACACACATTGAAGGTGGTGGCGCTGTTGGCAGGGTGGAAAGGTGAATTGAGAGGTGCAAACTATGGCAGCCTAAAATCCCTTCGTTCTTGCCATGGCCAGTCAATCAGCAGTCCTCCCTACCCGCTCTGCATCAGCCAATCAATTACCCAATCAGCAAACCCCGCCCCTTTTATTCACACGTGCACCGATCGCCACTGAATAGGGAGTTCAAAGCCATGTCTGGTGAAGGGAACCCAGAAAACGATGACATTTCTCAGGTAGGTTCATCTTCACTATGTAGTCAAGGCTCCATGTTGTGTTTATCTTCGGTGTTGGTCAGGATACTCACGATGCCATGGTGATGATGGGATGTCGTGTCAGATTGCTGTTAACGAATGGGCTGAAAAAAGAAAAAGAAAGAAGGGATTAGACATAGCCGAGGGAACTTATTTTCAACAGGGGGTGCTGAGAAAAAAAAAAGGGGGGGGGGGGGCACGCGTGCGCACACACACACGCACGCACGCACACAGGTACAGGCCTAACAGAGATGGTCTTGTGCTGACCGTGTTGCTGACCAGCAACTATATATTAAAATTATAGCTGGGCCGTGAACGGCGGGGAGCGTACCTATGTTCCCCGCTTTGTATGGACCGGGGAACATAGGACCCTTTTTCCACATAAGGGTCCGATGTTCCCCGCCAAAAGATTAAAAAAAGATGCACTTCTTTTCTGTGATTGATTGTTTCGGTTTAGGCGCGCATCTGAACAGGGAGCGAGCTCTGACAGCAGACAATCAGACAGACGGCCAAAAATATCAACCAAATCCCAAAAGAAAGACAATAAAAAGAGATATAAGGTGGAAGAAGATTTAGCAAGGAGGTCAGTGAGGGGGAATCGGCAGGACAGCAGGAGCCCTGCAGCGTCTCCAGAGGTGCCAGTTACAGATTCAGGTAAAATTATATCCTCCATCAAAGTACAGCAAACCATGTATTTCTCCTTTCCAAAAATTAATTTTAGAACAAACATATTTTGGGAATAAATACCTTTGTCCTGTAGAGCCTGCAGTCCAATGCCTCATATTAAGCCTGGTGGTCACTCAGCTCATTCCCTCAAGTCATTCATTCATTTCGGCATCTCCGTCAGCGTGAACCCCCACCCCTCTCTCGTGATCAGCTGTGATTAGGACACAGAGTCCTCGAAATGTTTTATTGAAGTTTTTATTAAATTTTTTATTAAATATTTTATTATATTTCACTGTTACTTACATCAACTATGGTTGATCCAAATGCAAATCTGCGCTCTCGCCGCGGCAAAAAACAAACAACAACAACAAAAAACCTATCCGAGTGTGGGGGGGGGTTTGAACAAGCCGAACCTGTCCGGCGCCACTAGAGTCACACCACGCTCCAACTGAGCGTCAAAGAAAAAAAACACACACACACACACACACACACACACACACACACACACACACACACACACACACACGCTCAGTCTTGTATTTCTATCCTTGTGGGGACCGTCCATTGACTCCCATTCATGTCTAGCCCCTAACCCTGACCCTTACCCTAACCCTAACCCACACCACAACAAAGCCTAACCCTAAAGAAATGTTTTTGCACTTTAACTTTTTTCAGTAACAACAACATAGTCAAGAAAACACTGTTTCTCCTACTTAGGACCGGAAAAAGGTCCCCACAAGGCACGTCGTTCCACGTTATTGCTATCCTTGTGGGGACATTTGGCACGCTTTTAGCGGTGAAACACGGTCCATTCCTCATTATTTACCATATTGAACTCGGCCGAATTATCAGAAAAATCACGAGGAAAAGGCTGGTATAAGGCACAAGCTGAAATAACGAGCGCAACTATGAAGAAAATGAAAGTGAAACTTAAATCGCGTGTTTCGTCGGTGCAGCGTTTCGGCCAGCTGGGTCTTTTTCAGGCGCTGAAAACACGCAAAATAAAGTACATTTTCCTTCAACAATCTGACTTAATAAAGGTCAGTATGAGGCACCATGCGGCGTGATGATTGTCTCGCCAACTTATTAGGAAAATACTTTAGTTATTTAATTACCTCGAAAATATCACACGAGGTATATTTCTGTGGTCAAAAGCTTTTTAAGTGCAGAATAACTTGGAGCTGTGAGTTGTATCTCAGTCAGAATGATCTGTCAGTCGTACACAGTGTTGGAGCGCAAGCTGAGCAAAATCCAGACGTTTCTGGAAGTTTTATAAAACACCCATGGTCTTAATTTTAAGTCACCACGTGGTCATCGCAAGTGTTTCCAGAAGACACGAGGTGAGGCAGCTCTTAGTTCCTGCACTCCTCACCTCTGGAACTACTGACACACACTTCTTTCAGATCAGGACTGAAAACACTCCTTTGCACAGGGACAACAGATATTCCACTTTTTATTATCTTTATCTCAACAAAGCAGGGTGAAGTGACTCCTGTCTGAATGGTGATGTAATAAAATAAACTCGCCGTTTCTAACAAGACTTTCAGAGTCACCAACTATAAAACTTTAATTATATGTTCTTCAATGAAGTGTTTGATCTGGTTTCCATGGTTACATGGAATCTGATCATTTGATTAGAATTTTGTCGAAGGTTCAGTGAGGAAAATAAAAACTGAGCAGAAAAGAAGAGAGACTCACCGGCTGCTGCTGTGATGAGGACGAGCTGCAGTCCGACTGTTCACAACCTTTTTAACACTCGCGCATGCGCACACACATAAACCCAGAGGCCATGTGATTTCACAGAAACTCCTCTCTTCAAGGAAGGAAGGACTGACAGAGTTCTGAGCCAAACGTCAAAACGTCTGTTATCCACATCCGAGGGAACTTATTTTCAACAGTGGGTGCTGAGAAAAGAAAAAAAAAAGGGGGGGGGGGGGTGCGCAAGCACACACACACACACACACACACACACACAGTCTTGTATTTCTATCCTTGTGGGGACCGTCCATTGACTCCCATTCATGTCTAGCCCCTAACCCTGACCCTTACCCTGACCCTAACCCACACCACAACAAAGCCTAACCCTAAAGAAATGTTTTTGCACTTTTACTTTTTTCAGTAACAACAACATGGTCAAGAAAACACTGTTTCTCCTACTTAGGATCGGAAAAAGGTCCCCACAAGGCACGTCGTTCCACATTTTGCTATCCTTGTGGGGACATTTGGCCCCGACAAGGATAGAAATACAAGAACACACACACACACACACACACACACACACACACACACACACACACACACACACCAGCAACTATATATTAAAATTATAGCTGGGCCGTTAACGACGATAACGTGCTGCGTTATCGTGAGAGTGTTTTCGCACGAGAAAAAAAAATGTCGCTGTTAATCTGCATTTCAAAGTTGGGTCTGTTCATTTCACTGTGCGTTTCTGCCTCATAATATATGTATCAGTGAATTTGTAAGAGAAAATGTTTCTCTTGCATTTGGGGTGACGTGGCATGTCACGTTTTCCCAGGGGAGGACAAAACGCCGGGTCACGTATATTAAAGGTGTAATACGGGAGTTTCTCAACAAGACGAAGCCAAACGTCTGTTACTCGCTTTTTGAAAAACACACATGCTCCAGACCGTCCGCCCGGCTCTCCTGCTTCTCCCAGGAAACGCCTACCAATGGCTGAAGCGTGCGAGCGCGACCCGTCTTCTCCGGGCGTGCACGGCTCTGTTTACAGTTTCTGTGATCGGCCTCGCTCATAAAGCTTATTTTCTGAAACAGTTACAGTTTCATGATGTCAGACTCGCCATCGGTAAGTAGCTACTAGCTGAAACGGAAGCTCACCGGCTACATAAACACTCTGAATGCACATGCGCAATACGTAGAACCTGATTGGGAGCGAGCGCTCAACGGCTTGACGAAAGCAGCTCGTCCAGTTTCTGTATTGTAAAGTCGATGAAACAGAAACAAAAAAACATGTTCATGTTTGAAGTTGGTGCACTATTTAAACAACCAGTTGTCATTGTTATGTTAAGGCAGCAAAGGGAGGAAATCGGTAAAAAGTACCTAAGTCACTTTTAAAGTAACTTAGTTACTTTGATATTGAAGTAATCAGTAAAGTAACTAGATTACTTTTTTGATGAGTAATCAGTAATCAGTAATTGGATTACCTTTTCAAGTAATCTGTGACAACACTGGTTCTAGATTTGACATTTTCTGCTCTCTTTGTTGGCCATTTCTTTTATTGGTGTCAGCCACGTTAATTGGGTAGCTGGCCCTTTAAGAAGGTGCTCCGCAGTACTTCCGGGTTCGCTGGGCTGTGAGCTGCTAGAGGTAGACGTTTCACCAGCTGTGGAGTCACACGGTTTCTTTTTCGAGTCCTTTTTGCGGTTTTTGTATCACCCCGTGGATCTAGTGACTCTGGAATAAGTTACAATTAACTCAGGGAGACACGCAGACGCCAGGACGACCAGCAACTCACAGTTTTGCCTGTAGCAACAGAGGTAACATCCGGCCATTTTACTAAAGACTGACAGTATTTATTTATATCAAGATTAAAAATATAACATTCACCTGATTGTTTAAAGTGTTTCACAGACGAGTCACTTTCCGTCTTTTCGCTCGGCTGTGAAACAGTGTCGATATTTCCGGTCCCAGTGTACAGGAAGTCACTTCATGTCCGGGCTGGACTGACGCCTCGGGGGCTTGAGAGGTGCGGTCTGCAGCCAGAAGACGTGGAAACACAACACACAGGAAACAAATCTCCTCACACCTACTTTCTTCCATTTCATCCACATAAACACTCAGGTGCACAAAGAAAAGACACGAGCACACTGATAACTGAAGAACAGTAATCAATAACACGCTTAACTTCAATTTCAAAGATCATTCTTTATTTCAAAATGATTCCAAAACACTTTTACAAAGATTTAAATGTGAAATAAGAGACAAATGAACAGTATTTTAGCATTCTTTGTTATTTTCCATCATCACATGGCTGCTTCACCTTTTTTCTATGTCTATGTATGAAGAATAAAGTTTGACATGATATCTGACTCAGCAGTGATTTATACATGGGTGTTGACCAAAACACTCAACAAGTAGCTTCTTCACCTTCACACACCACATCATACTGAAGGTATTGATCCCGTTAAGATGTTGCACTTCTGGTTTACATTACCAATCACCCTTCAACATGAATTCTCAAACGCAGCATCTTTCTAGTTCCTTCCACATCTCCAGCATCCAGCTGACAATGGTTCTTTATTAAGGCCACATGATGGCACACTTTAGATTTGCTTATAAAAATGACACAATTTCACTGACTGTCTTTGTGAGAACACAAATAGATGGGTTGACCTCATGGTTTGATATTTCCCTTTTTTAAATTCAGTCTCATGACACCTGATTTCAGGGTTTTCAGTGTCTCCGTTTACGCTGAATGTATCTTGACAGAAAAACACTGTACAGGTGACAAAACTGCTAAACTCTCTTGTCCTCATTTATATGTTTGACAAAGTCATCCAAAACAACCAGGCACTTGAATTTTGTGATAAAGTAAGTAATTTTTATTTATATAGCACCTTTCATAGGCAAAGAGCCACAAAGTGCTTCACAACCTATATAAGACAACAAGAAAACAACAGTTAAATACAGATAAATAGTCAACATCAAAAGGAGATCATAACAGGCCCGAAAAACTAAGCGAATGCTTGGGCAAACAGAAAAGTTTTAAGTTGTGTTTTGAAAGTGTCAATAGACCCAACTGAGCGGAGAGAGAGCGGGAGATCATTCCAGAGCCTGGGAGCAACGGCCTGGTGTGATCGGGCTCCTCTGGTCATAAACCGAGTACGCGGCACCTTTAAAAGATTCTGGTCTGCAGACCTTAAAGCCCTCGCAGGGGAAAAAGGCTGGAGCAGGTCACAGATGTAAGAAGGAGCTTGGCCATGCAAGGCCCAGAAGGTTAAAACCAAAATCTTAAAATGGACTCTGTAAGAGACAGGTAGCCAGTGAAGCTCCATTAAAATGGGTGATATGCGAGTCCACCTGTTAGTGCGGGTCAGTATTGTCGCTGCAGAGTTTTGTACAAGTTGCAGCTTCAAAAGCTCCTTGTTCAAGCATGAAAACAGGGTGTTACAGTAGTTTAAGCGTGAAGAAACAAAGGCATGAATGATGAGCTCTAGATCATTGCATGATACCGTTTTCCTGAGTTTCGAGATATTTCTGAGATGGAAGAAACAGTTTCTTGTCAGCTGATTACAGTGCTGCACTGGAGACACGTCTTTATCGAAGAAAACACCCATATTTCTAAGGCACAAATTCGCGGACTGCCCTAAGTCACCAAGGTGCTGTTTGATCCCTGGAATTGAGGCATCAGGGGCGATGATGAGTGTTTCAGTTTTGTCTGCATTTAGCTGAAGAGAGTTTTCACTGAGCCTTGTTTTATTTCTGCCAAGCAATGGAAAAAGGAATCCAGCTTCTTTATCTCATCCGGCTTGAAAGAATAATAGAGCTGGATGTCGTCGGCATACAAGTGGTAAGAAACATCCTTGAACCTTTGGATGATCTTACCCAGGGGGATCAAGTACAATGAAATAAGATAGGGCCCAGGACGGAGCCTTGTGGCACCCCGCACACCAGATTCATGGACTCTGATTTTATCTGGTTTGTTGACACACAAAAGCTACGTCCAGACAAATACGAGGTGAACCACTGGAGAACCGACCACGACAGTCCCGCATGGTCCTTCAATCGATTTATCAGGACCTGGTGGTCAACAGTGGCAAAAGCTGAGGACAGATCCAAGAGAACGAGCACGGTGCAATTACCCGAATCGGCAGACATCATTATGTCACTGGACACTTTCAGTA
The DNA here is from genome assembly GCF_902148845.1 of Salarias fasciatus. Lineage (NCBI taxonomy): Eukaryota > Metazoa > Chordata > Actinopteri > Blenniiformes > Blenniidae > Salarias > Salarias fasciatus. The sequence goes on along the minus strand of NW_021941230.1, from coordinate 5,365,543 downwards.
GGGCTGTTCCCGTGGAGTGGTGCTTACGGAAGCCAGATTGAAATTTATCAAAGAGTTTATGTTGGTCGAGGTAGGAAGACAGCTGGTTGCAGACCACCTTCTCAAGGACCTTTGACAAAAACGGTAGCTTAGAGATGGGCCTATAATTATTTCGGCCTGCCGGGTCTAAACCTCCTTTTTTTAGTAATGGCTCCACAATGGCGTGCTTGATGGCATTTGGAAACACACCTGATGACAGAGAGAGGTTTATCATTTCGGTGACCCAGGGACCGACTGCCTCCAGTACCTCTAAGAACAGGGGATGACATCAGAGGAACAGGAAGGGAGTTTCATCTTGGTTACCAGAGCCAAAACATCAGCAAGAGTTGCAGCCTCAAAAGTAAAACACATGCTGGGGGATGGGCTCAAAGACAGCCGAGGCGCCACACTGGGGAGGTGGCATGTTATCCCTGAGTTTCTTGTCAGTTGAGTCAGTTACTGATGAGGTTTGTCAGCAGATAACTTGTGAGTGCAACAGATTACGTTCTCAATACTTCTCTGCAAAACTAAAGCATGTCTGCAGAGGTCCGTCGTCAAACGGAGGTCGAGTTTCAAACATCTCTTTTAACATTATCTAGACCCTCCAGAACAACGCGAGCAAAAATTCTTGATTATGCGTACTTAAATCCCAGATTATGCGAGTAAAATGCTTGATTATGCAAACGAATATGCAGGGTTTTTATGCCATTTTATGCGGTAAAATTGCGGACAGTTGTGAAGTATGCTGTGAAATATGCGAAAGGATGCCAGATATGTAGGTTACCCACACACGCTCTTTCTCTCTCTCTCTTGCGCATGCACAACACACACACCACACAAACGCACACACGCACGCACACACACACACACACACACACACACACACAATTGCTAAAACCAGTGATAAAACGGTCAACGCGGTGTTTCAAATGAACTGGTTTCCTTGTTAACTGGTGACTGACTTTAGCACTTCCTGCTGCTGCTCGTAGCAGCGGATGTTGAAATCAGACTCATTAAAGGTCTGAACGGCTTTTTGTCTGGTTGTTAACATCTATCAGCAACAAGGGACGTGAAAGAAACCCAGTCGCCAGTTAATAAGGAAACCAGTTCTTCCAAAACACCGGCTCCGCTCCGGTTTCTACACACTTCTTCTCCGCTAGTCAGCTGCTGCGTTCAGGTGACTGGAGCTGCTGCGGAAAACTGAAACTTGGTTGTTCACATGAAGGCAGCGGTGACAGCTGAACTCAGGAGACACTCAGGAGACACGTGAAGGAAACGTGGACAATTTGCACAAAGGAACAGCTCTCACACAGCTGAGAACCGGCTCTCGTCGTTCACTTAAAAGAGCGCATTCAAACTAGCGACTTGTTCATTGACTTTAAGTGAGACTATTTCTCTTTTTTTCGCGGTAAATGTGAGATTATTGTGGGAATTATGCGCCCCTTTTGGAAAATATGTGGCCCCTGCATAATCAGCAGGAAAAGGGTGATTTATGCGTGAATTCGTGCGATCGCATAATTGCGTTTTTCTGGAGGGTCTATTATACAGTAGATGCCCTTCAAACCCACAGATCCAATCAGTTTCAGTCCTCTTAATTCACGTCTTGCTTCAGTCAAGTCCTGGATGTCCCAAAACTAACTTCAAACTAACCCAAAAATAAGAAAGTGAAAAAAAAAAAGGTAACAGTTTACTTAAAGCCTCCCTGTATAACACATTATAAGTAGTTATAAACACTCATACATGATCACAATGCTTTATAACGCACTATACAGCACTATAAGCATAGGATTAGGATTAGGGTTAGGGTAGGGTTATCCTGGCACTGTGATCATCTATGAATGTTTATAACTATAGCTACACGTGTTATAATGGCATTATAATGCTTTATAAATTTACTTATAATGTGCTTCAAGTGAAGTGTTACCAAAAAAAAAAAGAATGTATGTTCCTTGGCCCATCAACCCACACCACTTCTACAGCACACACCTTTCCTCTATTCAGGGCCGGCTCTAGGCATAGGCGAACTAGACAGCCGCTGAGGGCACCACGTCGGGGGGGGGGGGGGCGCTGCGGTCATACAAGGGGCGCCACGATGCTCCGTGTTCCATGTGCTCCTGCAGCGGTCTGACGCACCGCGCTCCTTGGCGCTCCTCGGCACTGATCGCTATTGTTCGGCATCGCTCCTCAGCAACCCCCCCCCGCTCAACAACTGTCGGAACCGCTCGAAAAAACACGCTCCCAAGGGGCACTCGTCTCAGGCTCGCCTAGGGCACCTCTGAAGTCCGGGCCGGCCCATCCTCTATTCATATCAAAAGAACATCAGAGAACACTTGAAACCACAGCTCCTCTCTCAGACACAACACTCACTGCAGCTCCGGTTCCGCCTTCCTCCGTTCTGTCAGTCCTGTGCTGCTCGTCTCTGCATAGGCGGCCGCTGACTTGCTTTGGTCGTCCATTCGACTCTTCATCTCCTCCAGTTTCTGGACCTTCTCCTGGTCTCCTTTCTCTGACATGTGCTCAATCAGGAAGTCGTAGTGGACACAGGTGGACACTGAGTTGACATTGAGGGCGATCTGATCCAGATGGACCACATGTTGGTAGGCTTCGTCCAGCAGCCGCCACTTCTCCTCCAGCAATTTCTTCTCCTCAATCTCTCAGTACATCCAACAGGGTTTTTTCTTTCTTTTTGGGCCAACTGTGCTTTAGAAACTCCTCTTTCATGAGTTTCATCAGTGTATGGCACTATCCGTGTCTTAGTGACATATTTCCAAGTGTCTTTGATGTGATCCAGTGCAGGACACCTGTTTCTGCAAGCAGTGCAGCGGCCATCTTTCATCACACGACACTTCTCACTTTCCTGGCCTGAGTGCATGGATAGTGACACGTCTCCTCGCAGGACTTGCAGTTGGACAGCTCCTGAAAACTTCGGGACCCAAGCGTGGAGACAAAGTACATGATGCTGAGCATGATGCCAACCACGATGACGCTGAACACGACGACGTACACGGCAACGCCCGTGATGCTGCTCACGACGCCGCCCATGATGCTGCGCACGGCGCCAGCCACAATGATGCCCACGATGAGGCCCCGATGAGGCCCACGATGATGCCCACGATGATGCCCACGACGCCGCCCATGTAGCTGCCCATGAGGCTCATCACGTTGTCGTCGTCGCCCACGATGTTGGACAAGACACCGCCTATGACGACAGCCATGGAGCCGCACACGGCGCCGCACACGATGCTGCCCACAACAGCTGCTCACGATGCTGTTCACGATGTCGCACATGATGGTGCCCACGACGGCGCTCACGGCACCGACCATCAGCCGCCCGTGTGACTGCCCACGAGACTCCTCATGTCGTCGTCGTAGCCCACGATGTAGGACAAGACAACGGCTATGACGACACCCATGGAGCCGCACACCGGCGCCGCGTATGGCACAGCCCATGACGTTGCCCATGACGACGCCCACGATGACGCTGCCCACAATGTTCGCCGCGACGATGTTGCCCACATCGACGCCATGACGCCGCCCAAGCCCGAGCCCGAGCCCGAGCCTCCAGGAATCTCCTCTGTGTCTTTGTATGACTCATCTATAAACCCTCGTAGTTCTTATTTTGTGCCATTGTTACTTCATGTTTTCTCACAGCTTCCTGCTTCTGCTGGATCTTTGGTCTCTTCAGCTTCGTCAGATGGATCTGCTCCTGCAGGTTTTGGATGCAGGCTGTCAGACAAACACGTTCATGCAGGACTTCGGCCGTTTCTTCCAGTTCCTGAGGAGTCGTTCCATCTAAAAAGGCGGTGAACTGGTCCATCCCTCTCTTGGAGATTCTCCATGCATGCTCCAAACTTTTTTCATCTTCCTCTGTTCTCTCTGTTTTCTGTTGGTTGTTAAACAGAAAGTGAGTTGGCTGGTTCTTCTCGTTCCTCGCACATTTGATTTTGGCTGCATCGAGAGCCTGAAGAGTATTTTGAGGTGTGATTCCATCTGAGTGGGTCACCAGAACCACAATGTTTCTCTCCATGTCTTTTGCAAACAGAGACATCACTGAGTTGAAGGTGTACGACAGTCGGTCACTCAGACGATTCACGCTGGACTTCACCACCAGACCCACCGCGTCAAGGCTGCACACACCGCCCTCACTTGAATCATGTCCAGCAGTCTTTCACTGATGATTGCGTCGTGTTCTGTCCCTCCGATGTCTCCGAATCCCGGAGTATCGATGATGGTCAGAGAGTTGGCTGGAGCATTACTTTCAAATTCGAAGATCTGGTACACCATAACATCTGAGGTGGCACTCTCACTCTGATCAGAGCTCTCCTCCACCAGCTGGAACCAGACTTCGTCCTCCCACGTCACTCCCATGCTGTGGTTGAACAGATCATTGATCAGTGTCGACTTTCCAGTTCCTCTTTCACCAACCAGCAGGATGGTTTTATTGGGTCTGTTCAGGTTTCTCTCTCCAACAGTCAGTCTGGTCAGAGCACCACACTCCTTCTTGGTGGGTTCCAGCTGGTAGATGTTGGGACGTCCTCCTGAGATCAGCCTGCTTCTGGAGACCAGTTCTTGATACTTGGATGAGATGGTACTGAAATACATAAACACAAACATGTCATTCAGACTATTTACAAAGATGACCATGATGTGACCAACAAGAACCACAAAATCCACGATACCTACAAGAACTACTACAACTACAAGAACCGCAAGACCACCAAGAACCACCAAACCCGACAAGACCCACAGCATCACAAAGGTGGAAATATTTAATGTTGACCCTCTCATTCTTATGTACTATTTGCAAGGGATTAGGTCATTTGCGGTGGAATTTGTACTTTACAAATTACAGACGTGAGTGAATTCTGACAGGATTAAGATCTCAGACGTCCTCGTAATTACTACATGTCACCATCGGTCTGGAGTAGATGTAATCCCGAACGAATCAGGCTTAACTCAACTATTGCAGTGCTAAACTAACAATGTTAACAAAGGAATACTCGTCAAAAATTCCACATTTAAAGGTTCCACAAGAAAGAAAGATACCCACACGAGGTCACTGACACACATGCTTGCACTAAATACACACACCGAAGGTGGTGGCGCTGTTGGCAGGGTGGGAAGGTGAATTGAGAGGTGCAAACTATGGCAGCCTAAAATCCCTTCGTTCTTGCCTGGCCAGTCAATCAGCAGTCCTCCCTACCCGCTTCTGCATCGCCAATCAATTACCCAATCAGCAAACCCCGCCCTTTTTGTTCATACGTGCAACGATCGCAACTGAATAGTGGAGTTGAAAGCCATGTCTGGTGAAGGGAACCAGGAAAACGATTACATTTCTCAGGTAGGTTCATCTTCACTACGTGGTCAAGGCTCCATGTTGTGTTTATCTTTGGTGTTGGTCAGGATACTCACGATGCCATGGTGACGATGGGATGTCGTGTCAGATTGCTGTTAACGAATGGGCTGAAGAAGAAAAAGAAAGAAAGGGATTAGACATAGCCGAGGGAACTTCTTTTCAACAGGGGCTGCTGAGAAAAAAAGTGGGGGGGCACGCACGCGTGCGCACACACACACGCACGCACGCACACACAGGTAACAGGCCTAACAGAGATGCTCTTGTGCTGACCGTGTTGCTGACCAGCAACTATATATTAAAATTATAGCTGGGCCGTGAACGGCGGGGAGCGTACCTATGTTCCCCGCTTTGTATGGACCGGGGATCATAGGACCCTTTTTCCACATAAGGGTCCGATGTTCCCCGCCAAAAGATTAAAAAAAGACGCACTTCTTTTTCTGCGATTGATTTGTTTAGGTTCATATGCGGGCATCTGAACAGGGAGCGAGCTCTGACAGCAGACAATCAGACAGCAGCCAAAAATATCAACCAAATCCCAAAAGAAAGACAATAAAAAGAGATATAAGGTGGAAGAAGATTTAGCAAGGAGGTCAGTGAGGGGGAATCTGCAGGACAGCAGGAGCCCTGCAGCGTCTCCAGAGGTGCCAGTTACAGATTCAGGTAAAATATGATATCCTCCATCAAAGCACAGCAAACCATGTATTCTCGTTTCCAAAAATTAATTTTAGAACAACATATTTTCGGAATAAATACCTTTGTCCCGTAGAGCCTGCAGTCCAATGCCTCATATTAAGCCTGGTGGTCACTCAGCTCATTCCCTCAAGTCATTCATTCATTTCGGCATCTCCGTCAGCGTGAACCCCCACCCCTCTCTCGTGATCAGCTGTGATTAGGACACAGAGTCCTCGAAATGTTTTATTGAAGTTTTTATTAATTTTTTTTTATTAAATATTTTATTATATTTCACTGTTGTTTACATCAACTAGGTTGCCGCGATCCGTCCGCTCTGCCCGCTCTGAAGGCACAGAGTCCTCGAATTTTTTTTTTATTTAAGTTAGTATTAAGTTTTTATAATATTTTTACTATATTTTCACGTCGTTTACATCAACTAGTTTGGTGCAAATGCAAAGCTGCGCTCTCGCCGCGGCAAAAAACAAACAACAACCAAAAAAAACATATCCCGTGCGGGGTCTGGAGCTGGGTCTACACATCCAACTTCACTTGGAGATATTTTAGTGTGGATGTCTGCCTGGCCCAGCCTGGCTGAAGAAACGCTGTGGGGGGGGTGGGGGGGGGGGGGGGGGGGGGTGGAGAAGAAGAAACCTGTCCGGCGCCACGAGAGTCACACCACGCTCCAACTGAACGTCAAACACACACACACCCACACACCACACTACACCACAACACACACACACACACACACACACACACACACACACACACACACACCACACACGCTTTTAGCGGTGAAAAACGTTCCATTCCTCATTATTTACCATATTGAACTCGGCCGAATATCAGAAAAATCACAAGGAACCGCTGGTATGAGGAACAAACTAAATAACGAGCGCAAATATGACGAAAATGAAAGCGAAACTTAAATCGCGTGTTTTGTCGGTGCAGCGTTTCGGCCAGCTGGGTCTTTTTCAGGCTGAAAACACGCAAAATAAGTACATTTTCCTTCAACACACATCTGACTTAATAAACTTAAATATGAGGCACCATGCGGCGTGACTGACTTAGGCTGCCTTGGAACCATAGCTACATTAATTATATTTATAAAATAAAAGTAAGCGATGTAGTTTCAATTATGGAAGTTTTGCTAATTGCGAGGGGGAGCTGCAGCACCCTCCGCACCCCGGACTTCCCGCGGCCATGGGATCAGATGTGTAAGAATGACTGTCCTCTGTCATGACTGTCCTCGGTGCCTCCGGCAGTAAACGGGTGACTGGGGCAGGAAGATCCGGGCCCTGCAGAGCACTCTCAGGATTTGTTTTACCCCATCTGTCTCCAATTTCCAGGTTTTTTTTTTTTAGGGGGGGGGGGGGGGGGGGGGGGGGGGGGGGGGGGGGGGGGGGGGGGGGACCTGAACAAACTGACGAACTCTGTCCCTGAGTTTGTCGGAGCAAAATCCAGACGCCACGTCGCCCCGCATTTTTGAGAAAAAACAATCGTAAATCTGTAGCTCATATCGAAAGTGACAGCAAGTCAGTGAGAAAGCAGCTTTCACTTCCTGCACTCCTCACCTCTGGAGCGAACTACTGACACACACTTCTTTCAGATCAGGACTGAAAACACTCCTTTGCACAGGACAACAGATATTCCACTTTTTATTATCTTTATCTCAACAAAGCAGGTGAAGTGACTCGTGGTCTGAATGGTGATGTAATAAAATAAACTCGCCGGTTCTAACAGGGACTTTCAGAGTCACCAACTATAAAACTGTAATTATATATTCTTCAATGAGTGTTTGATCTGGTTTCCATGGTTACAGGAATCTGATCATTTGATTAACATTTTGTCGGAAGGTTCTGAGCGAGGAAAGGAAAAAAAACAGAGCAAGAAAGAAGAGAGACTCACCGGCTGCTGCTGTGATGAGGACGAGCTGCAGTCCGACTGTTGACAACCTTTTTACACTCGCGCATGCGCACACACACAAACCAGACTGTGATTTCACAGAACTCCACTCTTCAAGGAAGGAAGGACTGACAGAGTTCTGAGCCAAAACGTCAAAACGTCTTTTATCTGAGTTTAGAAGCAGAATATTGCAGCTTATTATTATTGAGTAAAGCAAAGACAATTTCGAAGACACCAGAGAGAAGCAATCTGGTTTATGAACAGTTACGAAACTTAATCTATTGATTTGTGCACAATTACATAAAGGACAGGAAGCCCTTTGCTAACAAAGCATTTTGAAGGTTTACAGGTCAAGGTCAAGTTTTGTTTTTTTTTGTTTTTTTTATAGCACATTTAAAAAACAGGAACATACTGCCCCAAAGTGCTGTCCACCATTCAATAACTACCATTACATAATGAAAGGTCTACTATAGTTAACATTAAACCACAAGATTTAAAACACAAAACTGCTATACAATAAAATTATGACACCAACAAGCCTTAAAATCAGCTTGAATTGAAAGCCAGTGAGAAAGAAATTTGTTTTCAGTAATGATTTAAAGACTCATCAGAAGAAGCAGCTCTGATATTAACAGGAAGAGTTTTACAAAGGTTGAGGACCTGCTGTCGGGAGCAAGGAGGACTCTCTTATTATTATTTCTTTGTTTGTTCTAACAGTGTTGTCCCTAATGCGCTACTCATTACCGCGTTATTCTAAATCTGATACTTTCTTTCAGTAACGAGCAATCTAACGCGTTCATTTCTCCAAACACAGTAACTGATTAAAGTGACTGTGCGTTTCTGCCTCATAATATATGTATCAGTGAATTTCTAAGAGAAAATGTTTCTCTGCATTTGGGTGACGTGGCATGTCACGTTTTCCCAGGGGAGGACACAAACGCCGGGTCACGTATATTAAAGGTTGTAATACGGGGATTTTCTCGACAAGACGAAGCCAAACGTCTGTACTCGCTTTTTTGAAAAATACGCGTATGCTCCAGGACCGTCCGCCCGGCTCTCCTGCTTCTCCAGGAACGCCTATCAATGGCTGAAGCGTTGCTGAGCGCGACCCGTCTTCTCCTGGCGTGCACGGCTTCGTTTACAGTTTTCTTGCGATCGGCCTCGCTCATAAAGCTTATTTTCCGAAACAGTTACAGTTCATGATGTCAGACTCGCCATCAGTAAGTAGCTACTAGCTGAAACGGAAGCCTCACCGGCTACATAAACACTCTGAATGCGCAATAAGTACAACCTGATTGGAGCGAGCGCACAACGGCTTGACGAAAGCAGCTCGTCCAGTTTCTGTATTGTAAAGTCGATGAAACAGAAACAAAAAACCTGTGTCATGTTTCAAGTTTGTGTACTTTCTATAAAGTATTATTTAAACAACAGTTGTCATTCTTATGTTGAGGCAGCAAAGGGGAGGAAATCGGTAAAAGTACCTAAGCCATTTCTTTTATTGGTGTCAGCCACGTTAATTGGGTAGCTGGCCCTTTAAGAAGGTGCTCCGCAGTACTTCCGGGTTCGCTGGGCTGTGAGCTGCTAGAGGGGAGACGTTTCACCAGCTGTGGAGTAGGGCATTAACGACTTCAGCTTTTTCAAGTGGACTTATTCTGTCAATAAAGTCGAAGTCGAGTCACATTGACTGGGAGCAGCACGGACACACAGCTGTCCAGCGATGGAATAAAGTTCACTGCAACGTAGCCATGTACATTTAACCCGAACAAAACAAAGGTTAACACCGTGAGTCTTCTTTTACATTTAAAGCAGCCAAGACGCACACCGTGCGAGTCTGCATCATGTTTTGAAAAAAAAAAAAAAAAAAGGGTGCGTGTCTAATAAATACCAAAATAATCAAAACACAATGGCTGCAAAAGTTGTAATTCAGTATTGGTCTTGCTTGCATGGTTCACAGAGACATTGGTTTAGACAACAGTTTTAATGAGAAATAAATTCAAATTATACATCAGAACCGCAAATAGGCCTCAATCAGAAACCAACTTCACTGTGCAACTTGTCTCAATGAAATAAATAAAGTAATCAAAAACACGATGGCTGTCGGAATTATAATTCAATACTGGTCTTGCTTGCATGGTTCACAGAACATTACTTAGAAAACAGTTTTCACGTGAAATAAATAGAAATTAAATACTTCAGAACCGCAAATAGGCGTCAATGAGAAACCAACTTCAGCTTGCAATAAAAATAATGAAAACAGAACTCACCAGCCTCTAAAGATAAAGGGTAAAAAAGAATCCTTATAGTTGTAATATCCTTAGATCACGATCAGTTTCGTAATCCAGCTGGGTCACCTTCCCTCACATTCTTGGGCGTGCGCTCCATGTTTTCATGGAGAAAGATGAGCGCATCCACACGCGCTGGATGGAGATTTGCGTGCTGTCGGGTGACAGATGAGAGAAAGAATAACCTACGACTTTTCGACTCATCCAAATTAACGTCGACTTGTGCAACGCAAGTCGACTTGTCGACTAGTCGACTAGTCGACGTTTCTGTTAAAGCTAGGGTTGGTGATTTGAATGAGATACATTTTTTTAAATACTGGTTAAAATGATCTTTTATGACCCGATGGGAAAGCAATTCATGGCGTGTTCTTAAAGTAGTTTGGAAAATATCCTGCTATCTACAGCAGGAGTAAAACGGGAAAAAACAGCAACCAATCACGGGACACCTTTTTTTTAAACCAATCAAATCCCTTCGCCGTTCGACCTGCCCCCTGCGCGTACACGTCAGTGGCGTGCACTGACCCTGGTTCAGTACGCGTAGAAGGACGGAGCGTCGTTGCAGAATGGCGGAGAAGAATGTTTGGGGCTTTACTTACCGGTGAGTGCGCCATAACTTGGCGTAGTCCAAATAAAGAAAACGAAGAAACGAAGCGCTGAGGACAGGTTATGCCAGGGACGCACTGGACGCGGAAGCGCTGCGCGCACCGCGCGCACGTCCTCTGCGTCTCCGCTCCCAACGGAGCTCCTCCAATGGGGTGGGAGCTGGGCGGAGCCTTGGGGAGATGCTACATTCGTGCTACATGCTAGTTTTCCAAGATCGCCAACCCTAGCTTTAATGCCCTACTGTGGAGTCACACAGCTTCTTATCGAGTCCTTTTTGCGGTTTTTGTATCACCCCGTGGATCTAGTGACTCTGTGGAATAAATGTTGCTTTTGTTTTTTCTACTCCACAGCGGCTGTGGCAGTGGATGACTACAATTAACTCAGAAGACACGCGGACGCCAGGGACGACCAGCAACTCACAGTTTTGCCTGTAGCAACAGAGGTAACATCTGGCCGTTTTACTAAAGTCTGACAGTATTTATTTATATCAAGATTAAAATATTACATTCACCTGATTGTTTAAAGTGTTTCACAGACTGGTCACTTCGTCTTTTCGCTCGGCTGTGAAACAGTGTCGCTATTTCCGGTCCCAGTGTACAGGAAGTGACATCATTTCCGGGCTGGACTGACGCCTCGGGGGCTTGAGAGGTGTGGTCTGCAGCCAGAAGACGTGGAAACACAACACACAGGAAACAAATCTCCTCACACCTACTTTCTTCCATTTCATCCACATAAACACTCAGGTGCACAAAGAAAAGACACGAGCACACTGATAACAGAAGAACAGTAACCAATCACACGTTTAACTTCAATTTCAAAGATCATTCTTATTTCAAAATGATTCCAAAACACTTTTACAAAGATTTAAACTTGAAATAAGAGACAAATGAACAGTATTTTAGCATTATTTGTTATTTTCCATCATCACATGGCTGCTTCACTTTTTTTTCTATGTCTATGTATGAAGAATAAAGTTTGACATGATATCTGACTCAGCAGTGATTTATACACGGGCGTTGACCAAAACACTCAACAAGTAGCTTCTTCACCTTCACACATCACATCATACTGAAGGTATTGATCCCGTTAAGACGTTGCACTTCTGGTTTACATTACCAATCACCCTTCAACATGAATTCTCAGACGTAGCATCTTTCTAGGTTCCTTCCACATCTCCAGCAGCCAGCTGACAACGGTTCTTTGTTAAGGCTCCATAATTGCACACTTCATATTAAGTAATAAAAATGACACAATTTTACTAACTGTTTTTGGGAGAACACAAACAGATGGGCTGACCTCATTTTTTGATATTTCCCTTTTTTAAATTCAGTCTCATGGCACCTGATTTCAGGGTCCTCTGGGTTTTCAGTGTCTCTGTTTACGCTGAATGTATCTTGACAGAAAAACACTGCACAGGTGACAAAACTCCTAAACTCTCTTGTCCTCATTTATATGTTTGACAAAGTCATCCAAAACAACCAAGCACATGAATTTTGTGATAAAGTCAATTACTGATGAGGTTTTTCCAACAGATAACTTGTTATTGCAACATATTACGCTCTCAGTACTTCTCAGCAAAACTAAAGCCTGTCTGCAAAGGTCTGTCGTCAAACGGAGGTCGAGTTTCAAACATCTCAACTATCATTATACAGTACATGTCCTTCAAATCCACACATCCAATCAGTTTCAGTCCTCTTAAATCACGTCTTGCTTCAGTCAAGTCCTGGACGTCCCAAAACTAACTTCAAACTAACCCAAAAACAAGAAAGTGAAAAAAAAAACTGAAGTTATTTTCCTTGGCCCGTCAACCCACACCACTTCTACAGCACACACCTTTCCTGTATTCATGTTGAAAGAACATCAGAGAACACTTGAAACCACAGCTCCTCTCTCAGACACAACACTCACTGCAGCTCCGGTTCCACCTTCCTCCGTTCTGTCAGTCCTGTGCTGCTCGTCTCTGCATAGGCGGCCGCTGACTTGCTTTGGTCGTCCATTCGACTCTTCATCTCCTCCAGTTTCTGGACCTTCTCCTGGTCTCCTTTCTCTGACATGTGCTCAATCAGGAAGTCGTAGTGGACACAGGTGGACACTGAGTTGACATTGAGGGCGATCTGATCCAGATGGACCACACGTTGGTAGGCTTCGTCCAGCAGCCGCCACTTCTCCTCCAGCAATTTCTTCTCCTCATCTCTCAGTACATCCAACAGGGTTTTTTCTTCTTTTTGGGCCGACTTGTGCTTTAGAAACTCCTCTTTCATGAGTTCATCAGTGTATGGCACTCTCCGTGTCTTAGTGACGTATTTCCATGTGTCTTTGACGTGATCCAGTGCAGGACACCTGTTTCTGCAAGCAGTGCAGCGGCCATCTTTCATCACTCTACACTTTCTCTCATTCCTGGCCCGAGTGCATGGATAGTGACACGTCTCCTCGCAAGACTTGCAGTTGACAGCTCCTGAAAACTTCAGGACCAAGCGCGACACAAAGTACACGACGCCGCTGAACATGATGCTCACCACGATGCCAACCATGGCGCCGCCCATGAAGCGGCCCATGAAGCGGCCCATGAAGCCACCCACACTGCATATCATGTCATCGCCCACGACGCCATGAACGACTCTGATCACGCCGTTGCCCACGGCGCCGAGCAAGACAGTGCCCACGTTGTTACCCGTGATGACGCCCATGATGTCACCCACGAGGCCGCCCACGATGCTGGCCACGACGCCCGAACCTGAGCCCGAGCCCGAGTCCGAGCCTCCAGGAATCTCCTCTTTATCTTTGTATGACTCATCTATAAAACCCTCGTAGTTCCTATTTTGTGCCATTGCTTCTTCATGTTTTCTCACAGCTTCCTGCTTCTGCTGGATCTCTTGTCTCTTCAGCTTCGTCAGATGGATCTGCTCCTGCAGGTTTTGGATGCAGGCTGTCAGACGAACACGTTCATTCAGGACTTCGGCCGTTTCTTCCAGTTCCTGAGGAGTCGTTCCATCTAAAAAGGCGGTGAACTGGTCCATCCCTCTCTTTGAGATTCTCCATGCATGCTCCAAACTTTTTTCAACTTCCTCTGTTCTCTCTGTTTTCTGCTGGTTGTTAAACAGAAAGTGAGTTGGCTGGTTCTTCTTGTTCCTCGCACATTTGATTTTGGCTGCATCGAGAGCCTGAAGGAGTATTTTGAGGTGTGATTTCCATCTGAGTGGGTCACCAGAACCACAATGTTCTCTCCATGTCTTTTGCAAACAGAGACATCACCGAGTTGAAGGTGTAGGACAGTCGGTCACTCAGATGTTTCACGCTGGACTTCACCACCAGACCCACCGCGTCAAGGCTGCGCACACCGCCCTCCACTCCAATCATGTCCAGCAGTCTTTCACTGATGTTGGCGTCGCGTTCAATCCCTCCAATGTCTCCAAATCCCGGAGTAATCGATGATGGTCAGAGAGTTGCCTGGAGCGTTACTTTCAAATCCAAAGATCTGGTACACCATAACTCTGAGGTGGCACTCTCACTCTGATCAGAGCTCTCCTCCACCAGCTGGAACCAGACTTCGTCCTCCCACGTCACTCCCATGCTGTGGTTGAACAGAGCATTGATCAGTGTCGACTTTCCAGTTCCTCTTTCACCAACCAGCAGGATGGTTTTATTGGGTCTGTTCAGGTTCTCTCTCCAACAGTCAGTCTGGTCAGAGCACCACACTCCTCCTTGGTGGGTTCCAGCTGGTAGACGTTGGGACGTCCTCCTGAGATCAGCCTGCTTCTGGAGACCAGTTCTTGATACTTGGATGAGATGGTACTGAAATATAGAAACACCAACATGTCATTCAGACTATTTGCAAAGATGACCATGATGTGACCAACAAGAACCACAAAATCCACGATACCTCCAAGAACTACTACAACTACAAGAACCACAAGACCACCAAGAACCACCAAACCCGACAAGACCCACAACATCACAAAGGTGGAAATACCAAATACAGACCCTCTCATTCTTATGTACTATTTGCAAGGGATTAGGTCATTTGCGGTGGAATTTGTACTTACCGTGAGCGAATTCTGACAGGATTAAGATCTCAGACGTCCTCTGTAATTACCACATGTCACCATCGGTCCGGAGATGATGCTAATCCCGAACGAATCGGGCTTAACTCAACTATTGCAGTGCTAAACTAACAATGTTAACAAAGCAATACTAGTCAAAAATTCCAAATTTAAAGGTTCCACAAGAAAGAAAGATACCCACACGAGGTCACTGACACACGTGCTTGCACTGAACACACACACTGAAGGTGGTGGCGCTGTTGGCAGTGTGGGAAGGTGAATTGAGAGGTGCAAACTATGGCAGCCTAAAATCCCTTCGTTCTTGCCATGGCCAGTCAATCAGCAGTCCTCCCTACCCACTCTGCATCCGCCAATCAATTACCCAATCAGCAAACCCCGCCCCTTTTATTCACACGCCACTGAATAGTGGAGTTGAAAGCCATGTCTGGTGAAGGGAACCCAGAAAACGATTACATTTCTCAGGTCGGTTCATCTCACTACGTGGTCAAGGCTCCATGTTGTGTTTATCTTTGGTGTTGGTCAGGATACTCACGATGCCATTGTGACGATGGGATGTCGTGTCAGATTGCTGTTAACGAATGGGCTGAAGAAGAAAAAGAAAGAAGGGATTAGACATAGCCGAGGGAACTTCTTTTCAACAGGGGCTGCTGAGAAAAAAAGTGGGGGGGCACGCACGCGTGCGCACACACACACGCACGCACGCACACACAGGTACCAGGCCTAACAGAGATGCTCTTGTGCTGACCGTGTTGCTGACCAGCAACTATATATTAAAATTATAGCTGGGCCATGAACGGCGGGGAGCGTACCTATGTTCCCCGCTTTGTATGGACCGGGGAACATAGGACCCTTTTTCCACATAAGGGTCCGATGTTCCCCGCCAAAAGATTAAAAAAAGATGCACTTCTTTTCTGCGATTGACTTGTTTCGGTTCATAGGCGCGCATCTGAACAGGGAGCGAGCTCTGACAGCAGACAATCAGACAGACGGCCAAAAATATCAACCAAATCCCAAAAGAAAGACAATAAAAAGAGATATAAGGTGGAAGAAGATTTAGCAAGGAGGTCAGCGAGGGGGAATCTGCAGGACAGCAGGAGCCCTGCAGCGTCTCCAGAGGTGCCAGTTACAGAGTCAGGTAAAATATGATATCCTCCATCAAAGTACAGCAAACCATGTATTTCTCCTTTCCAAAAATTAATTTTAGAACAAACATATTTTAGGAATAAATACCTTTGTCCTGTAGAGCCTGCAGTCCAATGCCTCATATTAAGCCTGGTGCTCACTCAGCTCATTCCCTCAAGTCATTCATTCATTTCGGCATCTCCGTCAGCGTGAACCCCCACCCCTCTCTCGTGATCAGCTGTGATTAGGACACAGAGTCCTCGAAATGTTTTATTGAAGTTTTTATTAAATTTTTATTAAATATTTTATTATATTTCACTGTTACTTACATCAATTATGGTTGATCCAAATGCAAATCTGCGCTCTCGCCGCGGCAAAAACAAACAACAACAACAAAAAACCTATCCGAGTGTGGGGGGGGGTTTGAACAAGCCGAACCTGTCCGGCGCCACTAGAGTCACACCACGCTCCAACTGAGCGTCAAAGAAAAAAAACACACACACACACACACACACACACACACACACACACACACACACACACACACGCTCAGTCTTGTATTTCTATCCTTGTGGGGACCGTCCATTGACTCCCATTCATGTCTAGCCCCTAACCCTGACCCTTACCCTAACCCTAACCCACACCACAACAAAGCCTAACCCTAAAGAAATGTTTTTGCACTTTAACTTTTTTCAGTAACAACAACATGGTCAAGAAAACACTGTTTCTCCTACTTAGGACCGGAAAAAGGTCCCCACAAGGCACGTCGTTCCACGTTTTGCTATCCTTGTGGGGACATTTGGCACGATTTTAGCGGTGAAACACGGTCCATTCCTCATTATTTACCATATTGAACTCGGCCGAATTATCAGAAAAATCACGAGGAAAAGGCTGGTCTGAGGCACAAGCTGAAATAAGGAGCGCAAATATGAAGAAAATGAAAGTGAAACTTAAATCGCGTGTTTTGTCGGTGCAGCGTTTCGGCCAGCTGGGTCTTTTTCAGGCTGAAAACACGCAAAATAAAGTACATTTTCCTTCAACACACAATCTGACTTAATAAAGGTCAGTATGAGGCACCATGCGGCGTGATGATTGTCTCGCCAACTTATTAGGAAAATACTTTATTATTTAATTACCTCGAAAATATCACACGAGGTATATTTTTGTGGTCAAAAGCTTTTTAAGTGCAGAATAACTTGGAGCTGTGAGTTTTATCTCAGTCAGAATGATCTGTCAGTCGTACACAGTGTTGGAGCGTAAGCTGAGCAAAATCCAGACGTTTCTGGAAGTTTTATAAAACACCCATGGTCTTAATTTTAAGTCACCACGTGGTCATCGCAAGTGCTTCCAGAAGACACGAGGTGAAGCAGCTCTTAGTTCCTGCACTCCTCACCTTTGGAACGAACTACTGACACACACTTCTTTCAGATCAGGACTGAAAACGCTCCTTTGCACAGGGACAACAGATATTCCACTTTTTATTATCTTTATCTCAACAAAGCAGGGTGAAGTGACTCCTGTCTTTATGGTGATGTAATAAAATAAACTCGCCGGTTTTAACAGGACTTTCAGAGTCACCAACTATAAAACTTTAATTATATGTTCTTCAATGAAGTGTTTGATCTGGTTTCCATGGTTACATGGAATCTGATCATTTGATTAGAATTTTGTCGAAGGTTCAGTGAGGAAAATAAAAACAGAGCAGAAAAGAAGAGAGACTCACCGGCTGCTGCTGTGATGAGGACGAGCTGCAGTCCGACTCTTCACAACCTTTTTTACACTCGCGCATGCGCACACACATAAACCCAGAGGCCATGTGATTTCACAGAAACTCCACTCTTCAAGGAAGGAAGGACTGACAGAGTTCTGAGCCAAACGTCAAAACGTCTCTTATCCATAGCAGAGGGAACTGATTTTCAACAGGGGGTGCTGAGAAAAAAAAAAGGGGGGGGGGGGGGGGTGCGCAAGCACACACACACACACACACACACACACACACAGGTACCAGGCCTAACAGAGATGCTCTTGTGCTGACCGTGTTGCGGACCAGCAACTACATATTAAAATTATAGCTGGGCCGTTAACGGCGATAACGTGCTGCGTTATCGTGAGAGTGTTTTCGCGCGAGGAAAAAAAAAATGCCAAGCCGAACCTGTCCTGCGCCCCAGAGCTTCACTGCGCTCCAGCTGAGCGTAAAAAAACACACACACACACGCTTATAGCGGTGAAACACGGTCCAATCCTCATTATTTACCATATTGAACTCCGCCGAATTATCAGAAAAATCACGACGAAAACGCTGGTATGAGGAACAAACTGAAATAAGGAGAGCAAATATGAAGAAAATGAAAGTGAAACTTAAATCGCGTGTTTTGTCGGTGCAGCGTTTCGGCCAGCTGGGTCGTTTTTGCAGGCCTGAAAACACGCAAAATAAAGTACATTTTCCTTCAACACACAATCTGACTTAATAAAGGTCAGCATGAGGCACCATGCGGTGTGACTGAATTTAGGCTGCCTTGGAAACATAGCTAAATTAATTATTTATAAAATAAAAGTAAGCGATGTAGTTTTCAATTATGGAAGTGTTTGCTACATTCACGAGGGGGAGCTGCAGCTCCCTCCGCACCCCTACTTCCCGCGGCCATGAAGGGATGTCAAAAAATAGTTGGTTGGAGGACCTCAAGGTTCTTTGTGGGCTAAGCAGCAAATCAACTCAGGAAGCAGCTCTGATATTAACAGGAAGAGTTTTCCAAAGTTCAGGACCTGCTGTCGGGAGCAAGGATGGATCTCTTATTATTTTCTTTGTTTGTTCTAAACAGTGTTGTCCCTAATGCGCTACTCATTACCGCGTTATTTAAATCTGATTACTTTCTTTCAGTCACGAGCAATCTAACGCGTTCATTTCTCCAAACCAGTAATCTGATTAAAGTTAGTTTCCTAAGTGACTGTGCGTTACTATTTTGTTCCTGCCTCATAATATATGTATCAGTGAATTTCTAAGAGAAAATGTTTCTCTTGCATTTGTGATGACGTGGCATGTCACGTTTTCCCAGGGGAGGACAAAACGCCGGGTCACGTATATTAAAGGTGTAATACAGGATTTTCTCGAAAAGACGAAGCCAAACGTCTGTTACTCGCTTTTTGAAAAACACACATGCTCCAGACCGTCCGCCTGGCTCTCCTGCTTCTCCCAGGAAACGCCTCCCAATGGCTGAAGCGTGCGAGCGCGACCCGTCTTCTCCCGGCGTGCACGGCTCTGTTTACAGTTTCTGCGATCGGCCTCGCTCATAAAGCTTATTTTCCGAAACAGTTACAGTTTCATGATGTCAGACCAGCCTGCAGGTGTAACGAGTTAAACACCAGTTTCTGTATTGTAAAGCCGATGAAACAGAAACAAAAAACATGTTCATGTTTCAAGTCCGTGCACTTTCAATCAAGTATTATTTAGACAACCAGTTGTCATTCTTATGTTGAGGCAGCAAAGGGAGGAAATCGGTAAAAAGTACCTAAGTCACTTTTAAAGTAACTTAGTTACTTTGATATTGAAGTAATCAGTAAAGTAACTAGATCACTTTTTTGATAAGTAATCAGTAATTGGATTGCCTTTTCAAGTAATCTGTGACAACAATGGTTCTAGTTTTGACATTTTCTGCTCTCTTTGTTGGCCATTTCTTTTATTGGTGTCAGAAACGTTAATTGTGATTACAATTAGCTCGGGGGAAGACGCGGACGCCAGGACGACCAGCAACTCACAGTTTTGCCTGTAACAACAGAGGTAACATCTGGCCGTTTTACTAAAGACTGACAGTATTTATTTATATCAAGATTAAAAATATTACATTCACCTGATTGTTTAAAGTGTTTCACACAGTGGTGGGCACAGCTAACCAAAAAGTTAGCTTCGATAACCGTCCTTCCGCTAACTGAAAAGTTAGCTTCGATAACGCTAAACCGATAAACTGCTAAAAGATTTAGCTGAAGCTAACAATAACCACTAACCGCTAACGCCTGGTTCCCACAGGACGCGCCGAGTGCGGAAGCGGCAGCGCCGCGCACCGACTTTCGGATCGGCGCCCCCTGTTAACCTTTCTGACGGTTCGTACAGGAGGCGCGGGGTAGCGCCACGGGCTAGTGGCTGCAGCGCACACGCTCCGCTCCTCTTTATTTTCTCCACGAGCCCCGAGAGCGCCAAGAGCGCATAGGGGATTATTTGTTGATGTCGCACCATGACGCAAGCAACATACGCGAGTCATTCAAATACCCCCGGAATCTTGATTTCCAGAGCTTTCTAACAGTTTTTGAATCGTTTCAATCGGACAAACGGGTCGGCAGTTATATGCATTACAAAATCCATGTTTTTTCAAAACAATTTTCAGCGTTTTTTAACTGCAGAGAAGAGACTTTTCATCACTTTGCACAGTAATGGAAGCACGTAGAGAGGCGTTCAAGTACCCTCGGAAATTAGCTTCCGCTAATGTGTAAATTTAGCAGAAGCTAATTGGTCCGCTGATGTTTTTCAAAGTTAGCTGAACAGCTTATCCGCTAATGAACATGTTCGCTTCGCTAATTAGCAGTTAGCTGATTAGCGGACTGCGCCCACCACTGGTTTCACAGACGAGTCACTTTCCGTCTTTTCGCTCGGCTGTGAAACAGTGTCGATATTTCCGGTCCCAGTGTACAGGAAGTCACTTCATTTCCGGGCTGGACTGACGCCTCGGGGGCTTGAGAGATGCGGTCTGCAGCCAGAAGACGTGGAAACACAACACAGGAAACGATTCTCCTCACACCTACTTTCTTCCATTTCATCCACATAAACACTCAGGTGCACAAAGAAAAGACACGAGCACACTGATAACTGAAGAACAGTAACCAATAACACGCTTAACTTCAATTTCAAAGATCATTCTTTATTGCTAAATGATTTCAAAACACTTTTACAAAGATTTAAACATGAAATAAGAGACAACTTAACAGTATTTTAGTATGATTTGTTATTTTCCATCATCACATGACTGCTTCATTTTTTTCTATGTCTATGTATGAAGAATAAAGTTTGACATGATATCTGACTCAGCAGTGATTTATACACGGGTGTTGGCCAAAACACACACTCAACAAGTAGCTTCTTCACCTTCACACATCACAATTTACTGATGTGTATTGATCCCGTTAATATTTTGCATTTCTGGTTTACATTACCAGTCACCCTTCAACATGAATTCTCAAGTGTACCATCTTTCTAGTTCCTTCCACATCTCCAACAGCCATCTGAAAACAATTCCTTGTTAAGGCCACACGATTGCACACTTTAGATTAGCTAATAAAAATGACACAAATTCACTGACTGTCTTTGGAAGAACACAAATAGATGGACTGACCTCATGGTTTGATATTTCCCTTTTTTAAATTCAGTCTCATGACACCTGATTTCAGGGTCCTCAGGGTTTTCAGTGTCTCTGTTCACGCTGAATGTATCTTGACAAAAAAAACACGGCACAGGTGACAAAACTGCTAAACTCTCTTGCCTTCATTGATATGTTTGACAAAGTCATCCAAAACAATCATCCAAAACTTGAATGTTGTGATAAAGTCAGTTACTGATGAGGTTTGTCAGCAGATAACTTGTGATTGCAACAGGTTACGTTCTCAGTACTTCTCTTATAAACTAAAGCCTGTCTGCAGAGGTCTGTCGTC